>NW_013666150.1:406664-412464 GCF_000517525.1 Limulus polyphemus
GGGATAGTTCTAGAAACAAGAGAGCGTGAGAATTGTCACGTGATCTCGATGACGCAACAATATAATGATACAAACAAATTATATATTAAGCAATAAATGAAAATTTCAGTATTAATGTATTAAAGAATGGTTTGTTTGTTTACTGTTAAGCACAGAGCAACACAATGGGCTATCTGTACTGTGCTCACTATGGGTATTGAATCCAGGTTTTTAGCGTTAGGTGTCTTTGGACTTATAGCTCAACCACTAAGGGGGGGGGGAGCATTAAACAATGGTATAATTCATTTGTAATTTATCTAACGAAGAAGCTTGATCAATTAATATATTGAACAATGAACACCACTTTCAAATTCAGTATGCCTAATAAGGAAGTGAAATGTTTGAAAGTAATGCAGTAGTATATTAAAATATTCGTACAGTAGAGAATGGCATCTTCAGAACGAATATATCAAACAGTCAGACATACTTTTCATTTCAATAACGTACACGTTAATAACGAAGCCTTCAATAGCACTCTGAAAAACTGTACAATTTTCATGATAAGGTAGAAAATATATATAAATGCTCCTCTTTGATTTTCCTATAATAATAATATAATGTTCGATTTATTTCTGTTGCTCAAATGGCTCAAAAGTCCTTATACAGGATGAGACCAATCGTTAGATACGTAGACTGGACTTCAATCGTACAAAAGGAAAACGTGTACCACGTATTTAGTTATATAATTATTTTTATTTTCCTTTTTTTTCCGAACAGCTTTATACGGAGTTTTGTTCAAGAGTGATGAAGAGGCAACGTTTTCCAACTACAGACTTTGGGAATCGATCGGCTTCAGTATGGCATTTGCTTACAGTACCTACTTGTGTATTGACATAAAGATCTATATCCTTCTAGGCTTTCTAGCAACAGGTATGCTAGGATACCTGATCATCGACATTCGTATGATGTGCTACTACAAAGGAACCTTTTCTATAGACCGTTAGATATTTTGTCGCTACTGTAAGAGAAAGTGTATCGTGTGCTTGCACTCCTGATCACGAGTTAACTTAAATTTTAAACGATGTTTGATTATTTCTGAGACTACAGTGTAAAATTTACATATAAATTATCAGTAACAACACTCTATCTCATTACATACTTTTTAGATATAACATTTAACCTTTGGTTTTATGCCGTTCAGCAACGTTGGAGCTCTGATTATTATATTAAAATATATAATTTTAAGGCATTTTACAATTTCATGACTCAAAGTTTACTAGAGGCAGTTGCCATTTCTTAGTATTTTTGGTAAAATGTTGATCTTCTTACACAGACCCACTGAACCATAACTAGGAATGGTCAGCAAATGCGTCACAAAATAACAATGTAATGTTACCAAATAAACAGGATGCTCTGAAGCGTAAAGTTATACTATATTTACTACAGAACTTCATTGTTGCACTGACTGTATTACCGTTGGTTTCTCTTCGTAGTGATCCAAGGATTAAATTATGGTATTATATACATAATCTAAGTAAAATACGGCCAAATAGTCTGTAAGATTCGTTCACTGTTTCTCTTCAAAACCTTAATTCAAAACAATGGAATGTATATGTATATTCTTGTACATTGATTAAATTAATTTTTATACTAATTTCTACGTCACACCGTAGAATAAATTCAATACTTTTTAAGACATTCATTCCATATTTCTACGCTCAAATATTATAATCATTGGGTTGTATAAAGCTTAATATTTAGGGATTCAACAATCATCCTCTTAACCAATTCGTTTGAACCACATGTTTGTTAATAAGATTTGTTTTTCTCGTTAAAATTCTCCAATAAAGTGTAACTGAAGTTTGCCCTACTAGAGTGTGATTTGTTTGTCAGCAGAGTTAATGTTATTTTACTGCGTTTTCTGATACAAGTTTACTTTAGAAATATCGTTCCATTTTATGTTATGGTATTATTGTTTTTATACTGATTGCAATTAAGGTGAGTAACGTTATTATTTAGCGATTTTCGACCTTGTGTAGCTCGGACTGTAATCCAAACTATCACATATTTTCATTGGATGTACTCTACTGGACTCTTACAAATTTCAAGGCGATCTAATAAGAAATATCTGAGATATAACATCTCCAATTTCTTCCTCTTTTTTTTTTCTTCTCACCAAAAGTACAGAAACTATATTTGATAGAAAAACATACTTAACTTTTATGGATTTTTTTTTAGAATTTGGTATACTGATAGATCTTTACAACCTACAATTAGGAGTCTCATTTGGTGTAAATATAAGTAAAATATGCAAAAGTATTAAAAAAAACCGCTCAAATTTAACGAAACTTTTTGCGCACGTCTACGGGAAAATGTCCCGTGAGCTATCGTTCTAACATTTTTACTACAGCTTCACCTAAGAGTAAAAGTGGACCATTTTTAGTTTTTGTTATTCGGATTAAAAACGTCTGATTTAGAGCAGCAAAACTGGCGTTAGTTTAAAAGAAGCTATTAACACTGTTTTAGAAAGGAAAACTACCACCATATATACTAAAGAATCTAGTTGGTTCTATAAAATAAAGGTCTGTTTCGAATAATAGGGTTGCTATCCTAAAGCTAATGTTGGTTAATATCAAGTGTCACTTTCTTATTTGATGTGGTTTGTTGGTGTGTCTTGATAAAAAGTCATGATATCTGATCAAAAACACCTTAGGTGTGAAAAAAGGGGCGGTCAAAAAAGGATTGAGCGTGCAACTTAAAGGAATGAAATCAAAGTTGTCGGACAAACTGGTAACTACACTTATATCATTGATAAGAAGTTAGAGCAAATAATCATTCATTAGTAAGCCAGGCCGCATTTTTTGTTCGACTTTGGATATGACGGTGGGTAAAACAAAAGTCGCACGTTGAATTATTTTTTTTGCCGCCCCTTTTTTTCACACCTAAGGTGTATTTGATTAGATAAATCATTCTCCAGGCATATATGGATGATATCTCTGTTCAATAGATTGATCTAATTAAGAGTGTGTAATGTCACGAAACAAACAGTGGCGACGCCAGGCCCCAATTTTTTTGGAGGGGAAGTCACTATTTTGGGGGGCAAAACAACACATCTTATACTAATATTGTAGGGGCCCGGCATGGCCAGGTAGTTTAAGGCACTCGACTCGCAATCTGAGGGTCGCGGGTTCGAATCTCTGTCACACCAAACATGCTCGCCCTTTCAGCCGTGGGGGCGTTATAATGTGACGTCAATCCCACTATTCGTTGGTAAAAGAGTAGCCCAAGAGTTGGCGGTGGGTGGTGATGACTAGCTGCCTTCCCTCTAGTCTTACACTGCTAAATTAGGGACGGCTAGCGCAGATAGCCCTCGTGTAGCTTTGCGCGAAATTCAGAAACAAACAAACAAACTACATAAATAACAAAATGTAAAAATATTACAGTAATAATAAACAACTGAGCTGTAAAATTACATATTAAAATACACACTGAAACAAATACAGAAAGAATATACAAAATGTTTTGAATTTCGAGCAAAGCTACACGAGGGCTATCTGCGCTACAAAATGTATACACTACTCCAATGGCATGCACAAGGTTTCCCTTTCGTGATCCCTACCAGCAGAGGTTGTCTTCAGAATAGCTGCCATTGTCACCCTCACAATGTAGTGGGCTTTGGCTAGAGCCCTTTTTATGGCACGCCTCCTCCATGAACCACAACAGAGGTGTAGCCCTCAGTTTTAGTTAATCCTCCTGGTTGTTTAGGGCTCAAACCTCAGTTCAAATGGTTGTATATAGGAATCTGCTCTAACATGGGCTACTTGATATCTATTTTGGATGGCTTTTGTTGGGAGTTCCACATTCGTTTGTCTCTGAGGTTGCTTTTGAGGCTGTTTGGCTGGTGATACCATGACCATTGATGAGGTAGAAGCTCATCATCTCTTCTTCACTGGCTTGGTGGTGGTCATCAATGTGGATTGTCCCTTGGCTGGCTCATCTGGACCACAATACTGATAACTGTGACACTGGAGGTAACGGGCATCATCTAGGGACCAATCCTGTTCTGATTCTCCCAGTATGGTTGACTCTCAGAGGATCCAAACCCTGAAAACGTTTTCTTGTGTTTGAGAATGTAGTGCTTTTGCTTGATACATTTCAGTAGTTGGGTCCCGATTATTCTTCACGGCCAAGGTTGACTCAATTTTCAGCTCTGGCGGAGCTGTCGTATTAAAAGTAAATTTTAACATTTTGAGTTTTATTCTTCAAAATTATATAGATTTTCGATCCCAACTCCACACACACACACACACAATATAAAACTAGCTATTAAGTACATAGTACCAAAGAGTTTAAACTTATTACAGAGATATAATAGTTATAATTTCAGGAAATTAGCCTCTCCAGTTTTAGTAACAAGTCAAAGTTCTTCCATCTTCTAGTAAAACAAATAACAGAAAATGGGCTGAATTAATATGTGTTATTGAGCTAAATCAAAAATTATTTTTAAACACGAAACATAATTTAGTTAGGTTTGTAGTGGCACATTTTAAAAACGAAACTACCACAGTCCTTAGTAGTCAGGTGGCTTAGCGAAATTCCTGGATGGATGAAATCACCAAATTTTCTGTGAGGCACCTTTGAGTCCTAATAATCATTTAATGGCTAGCAACTCTTGTGAATTTTGCCAGGTATTTCACGTAGGATACCAAACTCCGAGATGGCGGACGCCAATGGTCAAAAGTCACTATCTCAGGTTCTAGAAGTCACAGGAAGTTGGTATGAAAACAGGAGTTTTGTGGGTCAGTGAATTTTATTGCAGACATAAAAATGTCACGTGATAAGCCAAATTAATGAGAGCAGCTATATTTTTATCCTATTCTGTTCTTTACATCACTCAACTGGTTTTGTAATGTTTTATTAGGAATTCCATTTAGAAGAAAATGCTTTTATTATACTTTTTGAGTAGAAACTAACATTATATTAATCAAGATAGATTAATTATATGAAAATCGTACTTGATATGCCTGGACATCCTACGAGAAGATCACAGAGACAATTGTATACCTGGTCTGCCATTCCTTTGAGCTGCTTTATATAGACTCCCATCACTTGCGATCTGTTAACGAGGTAAGAATGAATTTATTCCGTCTTAAGATTCGAACCATGGACTAACTACAACCAACTCAGGTGAAACAGACATTTTAAGGATATCCACATTGTGACATTATAACCAATAATATAATCATGTAGTGTTTAATTATGTCAGATGGTAAACAGTACATGATGTTACATGTCAAGATGTCCTACTTCTACGTGCCTAATTCAAGTGATTCTTTCTCCACAAGGATTTACCAGGACCAAGGGTTATCTGCGATGATCGTCCCCAATTTTAAACTGATAGACTAGAGGGAAAACGGCTAAGTCAACCTACCGCCAACTTTTGGGCTACTTGAATCGAGTATAACCGTCACTCTTATGACACATCACCAAAGTTTAGAACGCAATTTTTCGGTAACTGGATGCGAACCATTGATTCTTGGAAACACATTCCTATACTCTGATCACTAGGCCACGCCTGGCTCTTTTATAACGTAAGATTAACCTCAGTCAATGGTTTTCAATGAAAATATTTCTAAATCAAGCTGATTTTAAAGGAAAGTTCACGCTACTTTCATCAAATCAAAGAATACAAATTATTAAACCATTTAAAAATATATTTGTGTCATTACATTTTTACAACATGGGCAGTATATACACTGAGTGGTCACAAGTAAATAGACACCTAATTTTTCGTCATTTAACTGATTTATGCTAACTAATT
>NW_013666150.1:413392-436376 GCF_000517525.1 Limulus polyphemus
GCAGATAGCCCTAGTGTAGCTTTGCGCGAAATTCAAAAACAAACAAACAAACAATATTGTAGGATATATCTAGTTGAATTCTGGCATACAAGAAGAAGAAAAAACATTCCTTAAACGGGTAGTGCGCGTGCGTACGTGTTTTCTTGTTATACACATTACAGGTATATTAGAGTAAATTTTAGGGGGACAAACTGGGGATCAAGAAACAAATTGGGTGAGCAAATGCTCCCCGTCCTCCTATAGTGCCACCACTGGAAACAAACAATAATTATTAGAATGCACTGACTTCTCACATGGTAACCATCACTGTTACTGTTATTTTCAGCCATAATTATCAAGAAAACAACTCACTACCATTGATTTTCGTTTATATTTAACAATATGTAATTCTGTCTATGAGGCTGTGTAAATTTGATCGTGTCTTTTAATTTTTTCAATAAAAATAAAGAAATTGGGTAACAGTAATAAAATGTCAGTATAATTGAATGTGTTTCCTGTAGTACGAATCAACTGTATTGCATTAAGAATTTGTTTGAGGTGTATCAGTGTGAATTATTTTTAGAATTTATTACAGGAAACGTGTACATCTCTCATGCAAGATAACATGGCCCTATCACAAACCTATACATATAAATCCCCCCCCCCCCCCAAACTTCTTCAAACAAAAAAAAAATCCTTTAATTATTATTATGACAATAAATGTTAGAGAATTATCTAAATATTAAACATCTAAATGATGTACGATTAACTGATTCGTTTGTATTCGGTAATTTAATGCAACGTTAGCATTTCACGACGTTTTGTGTGTGTGTAATTTTAAACATAAAGCCACACTCAAATGACTTTGGTGTTTCACATTCACGACTCTGTTCCAAAATTAAAGTCGATGTATAAAACAAACTCGCGAAATTTCTCAACTCTTTATGTTGAACTTTAACCTTCTGGCTGACCTCTACATTCCTTGGTTTTATTTGTGCTTTCAGAATTTGACATTGAGATATCAAAAATGTTTCTGGAGTAGTATGGTTTCCTATTCTGAGATTTTTTTCAAGTTCCCGAGAAAGATCTATAAAATCCATTTTTACACAATTTGGATGCAAGAAAAAAAAGTGAATAAATTGAATATAAAAGATTTTAAGACAAAATTCTGCAACATCTAGAATCCCTGTGAACTTCTAGATACTTAAAAAACCAACTTAATATTGATAAAAATCGCTCTTCACCAACTCAATCTAGTTCACACCATAACAGTTGTTGTTCATGCAGTTTGATAACACAAATAGTGTCTCAATCACTACTGTGGCTGTTGTATCCCAGCCGGCCTGATGAGCCCTGATACTGGGCGAAGGCTTAGTACAAGATATGGAAAACACAGCGCGGTTGACATAACACATTTTTCTTTACTTTCAACCTTCAAGTACTTCAAATTACTAGTTTAGTTTTTTCTCGTTGGCACCGTGGTTACTTGACCCACTCTGAGAAAAGTCAAACAAGCTTGCTGGTTTGCCAGTTCTTCTCAATAATGAATAAAGTTGATTTAAATAATAATAATTACTGTTCTTAAATTAAATAAGTAAAATAAATTTGTGTTATCAATCCTTACCTTAATTCTGAACCGTAAATAACTCATATAAAACTGATAAGGTCACGCTGTATCAAGATAATCTAGTTTACACCATAAAGTTGTTGTTTACGCAATTTGATAAGAAAAATAGCGTCTCAATCATTACTGCGTGTGTATTGTATCTCACCCGGCCTGATGAACCCTGATAATGAGCGAAAATTCTCGTCGGCTCTGGATTTTGCAGATATCGTGTACTTGACATATTGTTATACATTTTCCGTACTTTTACTCCTCAGTTCTTGGAATTAATTGAAGTGGAATACTCTAAGGCACTAAAGATATATTGTTACAGCGTCAACTCTGATGAAAACGTTTTGTTTTGTTTTGAATTTCGCGCAAAGCTACACGAGGGCTATCTGCGCTAGCCGTCCCTAATTTAGCAGTGTAAGACTAGAGGGAAGGCAGCTAGTCATCACCGCCTACTCTTTTACCAACGAATAGTGGGATTGACCGTCACATTATAACGCCCCCACGGCTGAAAGGGGCGAGCATGTTTGGTGTGACGAGGATGAAAACGTATATGCTTCGTCGTATAAAATTAATGAAAACCTGGTAACATATGAAATAAAACATTTATCGTTTATTTTTAAAATAGCGTCAATTCACAGTTATTTCTTTTGGAATCAATCTCCATAATTTACTATCAGTCCACCTTTAAGAAAAATTTTAGTTGAAATGATTTAAAAATTTGAAATCACAACAAAAAAAATTATAATTGACAGATTTATATAAATATGATTAACATTTCTGCTTTCTTGCACCCCGCTCTCTGTACATACTACAGATTTACTTAAGCATCTTTACAATTGGAGACCATGACATACACTAAGGATAGCTAAACCTAAAATACAATATTTTATAACAAGAACATTAGTCACCTAGATAATATATAGGGCCAAACAATGTTGAGGAGTAATGTCTCCATGTTTATTTTGCAAAAAAAGAAACAAAAATCGACTAAGAAGTTTAGGATTATCAGTGCCATACTGTCTAAATTTTTCTGAGAAGTGTTCGTATACTGTGTGTTGATAAGTGTGATTATCAGGGCCATACTGACTAAATTTTTCTGAGAAGTGTTCGTTTGTTTTTGAATTTCGCGCAAAGCTACACGAGGGTTATCTGCGCTAGCTGTCCCTAATTTAGCAGTGTAAGACTAGAGGGAAGATAGCTAGTCATCACCACCCACCGCCAACTCTTGGGCTACTCTTTTACCAACGAATAGTGGGATTGACCGTCACAATATAACGCCCCCACGGCTGAAAGGGCGAGCATGTTCGGTGTGACGGGGATTCGAACCTGCGACCCTCAGATTGCGAGTCGAGCGCCTTTACCACCTGGCCACACAGAAGTGTTCTTATACTGTGTGTTGATAAGTGTGACTAATACAAAAGTTTTTGTTTGAAACAAAATAAAGAAGCAAAGATCATAGAGGAGCATCTAGCGATAAAAATCCGCCTCCCCATCCCTTACGTAGGTGGTCAGTGACGTCAACAACGCTACAAAAAACATCAGGAATGATAATTTCAGTCTTTTTATCAGTTATAAATTACACCATATGTTTAAAATGATAGCCGATTCCGATATTTTGTGTTATATATTACACTAGACAACAAAAAATTTGCAGTACTCCAATCTAACATCAAAATTTGTTTCTGTCCCCTCATTGTGATCCCGGGAATACCAATATTGAAACCATATTTATACTCCCTACTCACAAGCCATCGGAACCAAACTTGGCGCATGTGCTCAGTACCATGCGCGCGTATCCTTTTTTTTTTTTTTTTTAATTGTCAAGCACGGACACTTTGGGAGAGCTATAGAAGTAATTGGGGATAATGAAGGAGCTTAACTAGTTCATTGTGGTCTTTGAAGCCCGTAATGGAGTGAGGGTATTTTATGCTAGTATAGAGAAACAGCAGTTTTATTGAGGAAATAAGTAGAGTAAATTAAACATTATAGAAATGTAAAATAAGAATACACTTATTACATACATGAGATTTTTCTAACTTCTACTTCTCACTGGAACTAGATAAAGGGAAGGAACAAAGAGCTATTTTCAGACCAATCTTTTAACTTAGAATACCAAACTCTGACAATGCCCAACCCCCCCCCCCTCCAAAAAAAGGCTTCAATTCTATATGATTAACTAATCTTTAAAGACAAACTTGGCTTGTAATAGCCCTGTCTTTTCCCCAAACTGCACGGTTGGTAGTCTCATAAAGTCAGCTTGGTAGTCATGAAATCTAACCAGTAGGAAGAACGAGACAAACTCTGGGATCGCATTTACGTAAGACAAAATCATATGTACAGCTACAAAATTAAAAATAAAACAACTAAATATAAAGCTAAAAATACATAAAGCCACACTGTGTGACTTAGGCATACTATACTTCTCTCATAATATATCTTATGCCATCCACAAGCTGAATTAATATCAAAACTTTACTAAAAGCAACTCATTCATTAGTTTAAGGTAAAATACAAGCCATTAAATATAACACTCATCATTATATGTGTCTTGTTTATGCAGCAACTACATAAAGAGAAAGTCTATGTACTATAACTGGTTAAGTATTTCTTTTCTTAATCATAATAAATTTAAAGGATAATAATTTTATAGGTTATACAATGCACATCAAGGCTACTCTATTATGCCAAGTACAATATAACACCAAATTAAAAAATCATGTTTAAAACTGAACTTGCTTATATGCGAGAAAATGGTTTTTGCTTTATTTTGTGTTTTAAGGGAAGGCAGCTAGTCATCACCACCCACTCTTTTACCAACGAATAGTGGGATTGACCGTGACATTATAACGCACCCACGGCTGAAAGGGCGAGCATGTTTGGTGGGATGCGGATTCGAACCCGCGACCCTCAGATTGGAGTTATAAGTCCCCAAAGCTTACTATTGAGTCACTGTTGAGCCATTTGTTTTCTCTAAAGTTAACTCATTTTTACCTGAATATACCACGTGAGTATCTTGTATCCTGACGGATGTTCCAACTAGAATTATGCATGATTATACCGAAATGCAAGTTAATATAAATTATTTTTAAACGAAAACAGTTGTAGAATAAAATTCACAGAATATCTCTGGATATGAACAATAAAAATCCTAGAACTAAAAAAAAAATATTAAGCCAGAAAAAGTACAGAAGAGACATAAAAACTATAAAACATGTTATAGTACATTTATATGAGAAGGGGTGTTACAATATTAAAGAGTTACCAGTTGAATTATCGAATATATATATATATATACATATAAAGTTATCGAACCAGCTATTGGTGAAATAGTAAATATATTCGGGTCCAACGTTTCACTTCCAACATTGAGATATGGTCGTGCACAACACTCATATTACAAGATATACTTTGAACGTTGCCGTGATCATGTCTCACTATTAGAGATTCATACAATTAAAAAAATAACTATGGTATGTACAACAACCATTTCTTTACAACAGAATACAATTTTAAAGAAAAGTATTCTCCTCATAACAAGAACACGACTTTCGTTAAGACTGTACCTGAGGGTTTGATTATATCTTTATTGATGTAATTTTTAAATGTAGTACTGAGAAACTGGAGTTTTTTGTTTTACTTATTATTTTCAATAAATAGTAGCACTTTTAATATATAATAACATTACAGTTTATATCAATAACATTTATGAAAATTTTGAGCTCTGTACATTGAATCATTTTGATGAAATGAGTTGCATATGATTAAAAAGCAGAATCCGAACACTTTTCCCGTGCAGCACTTCCCAGAAAAAATAATTTTTAAAGAAAATGTTCAATTTTTTTTACAGTTTCTTACAATGAGGTATGAGTATTACGATTACTAATTATTAGTACAAACAGCCGCCATTAGGGCGGCGTTTCTGCTATTAATTACAATTCACTAACTGAATCCAGTTCACATAACAGTTGTTATGCATAAAACTGATGTTATAAATAGTGCCTCGACTACTACCATATTTATCATATCTAACTGGCCTGATGAATCTTGGTAATAGCCGAAAGGCCTCGTCAGCACCAGATGTAATGTGGTTACATGTTGTTGTAACGTTGTTCTTTTCAATTATATGATGAAAATAATTCGAAGTCCAGTCCATATAGCGATAGCAAATTAGTTAATTTTTTCCTTAAACATTGCTACAAGTTTAAACGCTGTGGTAACTTGAAACCCTGGTTTACAGCCATTCTTACTATACTACACTAACGTAAAAATAAACTAACTTTTACAACGTTACAGCTGATCGAGCGAGCGACTGAAAACAAAATAATCTTACTGATTCACTCTACTAACTAGAAACAACTCTATCTATTTGGTGTGTCACCAAACCTCAAATTGATTAGAAAATCTGGCGCCAAAACTTTTTAGAACTCTCTAAACCTACATTATTAAATCGTTTCATCTTAATGTCATTCTTCCTCTAGCTAACATCTAAATTACAACATAGAAAATAATAACAATATAATAATAGTATTCTTCTATACTTTCACTCATAAGTTATTTTACTAACATAATTTTCTTCCATTTGCATCATAGTTGTTTAACCTGCTTCAGGAAGACTAAGCTAGTTCTTCTGAATGATAGTTTGGTATTCTCAGGTAAAATTATTTTTGTACAATTATCAGCTAGATCTGCTTAATAATGGGAGGATCGAGCAGGAAATATGTGAAGCAGTCTTAATTTAACTAATAACTGAGTTTTAAGTTGTGTGAAAAATCAATGGACTAGACACTTGTGTGACTTGTGGTGGTACTGGTTCTATAGTTGGCTGCCTTGTCTACACTGCCATCATTGCGGTGGCAATAGTAGAGAAGACTTCAGGCTTTGTTGTCTCAATGGTACCTGTCCTGTCTTTGCTTTCGTGAGATTTAGTCAAGAGGATGCAAGATCCAGATAGTTTTTCTTGAGCTTTGGAATATAGGGATCCTGTTGGGGGTATTAACGCGACTGGCACATTTACTGGGTAATGATGGTGCATCTTCCAATGGAACATCCAACCAGACCCCATCTCTTCTTCTTATCAATTACTGACCCCTCTTTCAGTAGAATCAGCAGAAGTAAGGTAGAATGATGCTGCACTAACTGCAAACTAAGTTCCTCCATCATAGTGGTAGTTGTCATAGTGCCTTCAGAAACAGGAACATCCTCAAGGTTAGCAATGGTAATAGTTGGTTCCTTCACTACTGAAGAGGAACACTTGGCTCCTGGTGACTTTAGAACTAACTTGATGACACACAGGATGATCCCTCCCATGTCTGACACATCAACAAACAATGAATCTTCAGTCATGTTAAAGGGGAAGTCGGCTCCTGGAATCCAAGATTTACTAACGTCATTGGTTCTCTCACTGTAGAGGAAGCCCTGGCCTTCTTGCCTTCCTTTGTAGTTGGGAGATGAGTTCAAGGCAGGAAAAAAGTGCCTAGTAGATTATATTTGCTTCTATGAGTCTCTGCCACACAACTGAAACACACTCTACACTCTCCAATCCGGCCTTATTCATCCTCCTACTATCTGGTTGCAACATACAGTGCTCAGTTCCAGTAGAAAGGAATGGTGGTGGAGACTATAACAAGTTTCTACACATTCAAGCTGACTCAAGTCAGGTGATGTTAACATTCTCTTTGACCATTAGCCCTCACCAATCCTATAATTGTCTTTTTTTAGGATTTCTATTCTTTTACATTTTGTATAAATGTTTTGGGCACGATTTGCAATTTTTTACCATGGAAATTTTACTTTCCACCTCTTCCCTAGTACATTGGCAACCTGGATTTTTATACTTTAATACTTCACCTTGAATTAAAACATTGTTAAAGAAATAATTAGAAAACAGTAAGATGATGAAAAATATTTCAGTCTGCATGGCTGAAAATATTCTACCTAAACCATTAAACTGGTCACATCAAGTTTATGTTTGTTATGAGATTTAGCTACTATTTGTGAATTTAATTTACTACTGATAATTGCACCTACTTAATAATATTTCAACTTGAACCAATGAAAATATTTATTGCATTACTATTTATTTTACTTGGTAAAACTTTGTTCTATGTGACACAGATAAAACTGTTTTCTTTTCTCAAATGAAATGTGAGTCTCTTAATTAATTTTATCTCTTCCATGAACATTCAATACCTGCTAAATATTTCAGCATCAAAATTGAAACATTCTCTTACTAGCATTAATGAAAATAACAGGTGGATTATATTTTTCCTATAATTTCTTTCCAGGTTGGTTATTACACTTAACCTCGTACTGATCAATTCTTATCATCGAGATAAAATTATTTGTCTGCATACCATCGTTGTTTTCTATTGTGATCTTTATGTAATTGGATTATTCATGTTATACAAAATTCACAAATGGCTTTATGTACACATATACACGTGCCAGACCAGACACGTATATTCATATTCATATATTGCTACTTATCTATACTGTCATTAAACATTGTCAAGTACTCTAGTATCTTATCTGAAATAGCTTGTTGCATTCCACCTATAAAAGAAATCCTATGAGTTCTTCAGTCTATACTTCAAGATTGTAGCTCCTACTGTTCAGGTTACCTTTTAAAGCTAGACCTCAGTAGCGTGGTTCAATCATTTAGGAGCCATTAAGCACAATTCATTTATGTTTCAGGAATAATGAAATACATAATCACTGGCAAAATTTGGATCAATTAAGACTTTTTTAGCTAAAAGCCTAATCAATCACGATTAAAATTCGTACTGTTACTAATGTACCTTAATATAACTCTAGTTGCTTGTACATCCAGCATACTTCCCAGATAAATAAAAAAAAAGCTAGTGAGTACAGTGCAGCATGTGCTCCAACTGAGCTAAATCATAGGAGTAATTATCTCAACATCTTGGATGACATTTTGCATCAAAAAATTCGTTTGATGACCCAGAAAGTAAGGGTCACGACACCTTTTCAGTCATTGAATTTTCAATCATCTAGTGGATATCTCATTTAGTGAAATTGTGCTTGATATCTCGAAAATTAAAAGTTGTGAAATTCTTTCAATCCTTGGTTATTTGCCCTATTGATTGTTCTAACTTTATATTAAAGTGGAATAACACAATGCATTACATTGGATTGTGGACATCTCTTGATAGCTTGAAAAACAAGGAATGTCATGTCTTTTCAGTCATTGATAATGCAGATCAGTGACTGCCCTAACTATCATAAATTCATTCTACCCATATCGAACAAGATGTCAACATTAGTGTCCTGTCCAATAATCAGAGTTGTTTGTTACCAGCCACAGTTTTATCTAATGAAAGGTATTTTCGTTCTGTAGCAGCTGTTGATACTCTTAAGGAAAAGTTTTAACAGCCAAGCAAAGAAACAGTCTTTGTCACATGGGCATATACTATCATGAACCATTGAAAACTGGAGATGTTTTTGTCCTCGCCCTTTGACTTAAAGATTGGATCCTGATATGACTACATTTCAATATGTCTTATGGGGTCCATACAATCCCTGACTTATTCTGTGAAAATTCTATTTACATGAGAAAATAAATAATGTTTCATAAAAGTGTATGTGAAGAAGGTTGTTTACTTGTATATTTGTTGAATTTTATGCAAGGCAACACTTGGGCTATCTGAGCTAGCCATCCTTAATTTTAAAATAATCAACTAGAGGGAAAGCAGCTGGTCAACAGTACCCACCAGAAACTCTTGAGCTACTCTTTTCAGACCGAATATTGTGATTTGACCATCACTATTATCATTCATCCACAGCCCTAAATTGTAGAGCACAATGTGACTACAAAGTTTTTCAAAACATTGTCCTTTTTTTTCCACTTTTGTACAGTAATCCTCCAAGACTTTCTCCATAAGTGTCATGTTGAATTAAGCAGTTGCCACCTATTTTACCTTTTTTGTTCATCATGAAGACTGCCTAAGTCAATTATAAATAATTGTATGGGGATTTTCACACTCAAGTTTCTTATTCTCATATGAGTCTGATGTATTTCCGTCTATAAATTTGTTTACAATTACCGAAATATATACTAAAATTATACTAGTAACACATTTAAAAATTACTTTTGGGGGGAGGGAGGTAGTTTGCGTAAACATGAATTTTCCATCAATTAGTATTTATATTTTGGCTTTTTGATGGCTCAGGGGTAAATCTGCGGGCTTATATTGATAAAATTCCGGGCTCGATACCCGTGGTGAACAGTAAATAAATAGCCCATTGTGTAACTTTACACTAAATAACAAACAAGTAAAACAAATATTGTATTTCATATCTATGACAAATTTATTGAGATTATATGCTACTCTCCTTAATTTAACTGCTGACCAGAAAGAAGGCAACCAATAAGCAGCACACTACCATTCACTATCCATGTTAAGGGATTGATTATCACTCTTACAACAAAGTCAACCTTCTGTTATTAGCGTTATTTAGTATTTCAGTAGTATCAAGAAAATTAGATAAATTATAGCTATGATTCGGGTACTCAAACTATTAAGACAAATAACGAAGAATAAATTAGAAATGGTCAAAACAGACCCTTAAAATGTTCCCGCTATTAGTATTATTTAGATAACTATTTTTCCTGTGTTCAGTCATCCAGGGCCTGGTATGGTCAGATGGTTAGGGGGATCTATTCGCAATCTGCAAGTCGCTGGCTTGAATTCCCCGTCCAACCTAACATGTTTGCCCTTTCAGTCGTGCGGGCGTTATAATGTGACAGTCAATCCCACTATTCGTTGCTAAAAGAGTAGTCCAAGAGTTGGCAGTGGGTAGTGATGACTAGCTGCATTTCCTCTAGTCTTTTACTACTAAATTAGGGACTGCTAGCGCAGTTAGCCCCCGTGTAGCTTTGCGCGAAATTTAAAACAAACCAAACCAATCATCCAGACAATTTTCAAAAATAAAGAAATTGTTTATTGTTGATTTTGAGAGAAATTAATAGCAAAACCAAAGGTAAACTGAATTCATATCCATATAATGAATAAAACTAGCAAAACACATTGAATTGTGAAATAAAACACTTAAAAAGTTTCTAAAATTTCACAAAAAATAAATTCAGATCCATGTTTCCAAAGATTTTAGTCTGTACTTCGAACCCCTATTTTTTCCATACTCAATGGAAATTATATCTAATCCTTTGTAACTCCTGAACTAAACCATATTTTATTTTTTCTACTCATCAAAGAACTTCAAATCTAACTCATTAAACCTTGCTGAATAACTCAAGTATTATTTTGGCGGATTTATTTTTCTGCACAATTTCCAATACCTATACTTCCTTATAATAAGAGATCCAAACTGAACACATCATTTTAAAAGAAGCTTCACCAAAAGTTTACAAAAAGAATGTAGGATGCATGCTCTTATACAAATAATGAAATATCATGAATTTTTGAGGGTCTACGATAACTGTTGAAAATTATTCTGGTTCAACTGAATTCACCTCAGTTGTATACCAAACATAACCAATTTAGATTAAAGGCCTCTTTAGAACTTACATTAAATGATCGCTTTTGTCTTTTCCTCCTGCAGATGTCACTAAAGTACATCATGTGTTATGGTTTTATTTTTAGAATGGTGGAAGGATGTACCTCAATATTTAATTAGTATGCCAAATTTTCAGCAAGTATATGTTTACGTTTGCTATTTTTTTACTGTAAGTTGTAATCATTACGTAGCAGTTACTGAACTTAGACTCAGTTGATATAGGCCGAATGCTAAAGTAAACTATTTCTACTGAAATTTTTATAGAGATATTATAATAATTTTCAAAATAGAAAACAAAATTCACATGAGCTAATAATAATATTAACTGTCATAAAATTAATAATACAAGTTTCTGTACGTAATCAGGTTTATGTTATATTCAGTTTCAAAAGCTGTAGACCAATTTATAAATAAATGACACGCTTAGACTTTACCCTCTTTACTTTAGGAAGTCCAAAATAAGACTACAAAATAAAAGGACAAGCCAGGTGTGATAGAACTTAGAAGGTTATACTCCAGACATTCCCACAAACTAAATTCAAATATATTATTGCACAACCAAATACTTATTTAACATGTTATAGTATTTGTAAGAAGTTTAATAAAATACAAACCATTTTGTAAACTTGTACAGGATAAATGTAATTTAAACACAATGGACTTGCGTATCTGAGCTGTCATGTCCACTAAACTAAACTTTGAAATAAAAATATAATGTCCAAAGCCAGCCCTTATCATTTAAATATTTGTCAAGTCTTTCCTTAAATTAACTGTGTCCACCATATTTGAAGGCAACCCATTCCAAAGGTCAACCACACTGTTAGAGAAATAAACCTTTTAGTTGAAGATGACTCCTAGTCCTACCCTGAAAATTTTTTATTTATATTTTAAACAGTGCAATAATATCTTCTCTAGCCCTTCTTTTTTTCAGAGATGATAATTAGAGAGATCTGTTCTTGTATGCAGAGCTGGCCCTAGTAAAGTTGTGGACTGTGTGAACTTTTTATTAAATTGAAAAGAACTGCTAACTGCAATGCTAATTTTGGTGCTCCTTGGGGTGGGTGCCCTGTACACCTTACCCAGTCCAAAGGCCAACCTTGCTTGAATGACAACCTTTCCATCCTAGAAATGCTACTCTGAACCCTTTCTAATTATTCAGTGTCATATCTAAAGTACCCAAGACTGAACTTAATACTTCAAATATAACCTAACAAATGGCCCATATAATGAAATTATAACTTCTTTAGTCTTTATTCAGTATTTATGTAGATACAACCTAAAACCCTATTTGCTCTGCACTAGCAATATCATATTGCTCAGATAGCTTAATAGAGTGATCAGCTAGAACACCAAGATCATATTCTTCTGTAACACTATTGAGGTTTTCCCATTCAAATTGTACTGATAATTCAAATAATGATATCCTACATGCAATACCTTGCACTTATTATATCCAAAATCTATATGCCATTTATTTGCTCAACTCTCCAAATAATCCAAATCTTTTGTAAAGCAGCAGCATCCTCCATATAACCAACAACACCCAAAACCTTAATATCATCAGCAAATTTAATTAATTCATTGACTATTCTTTCATCTATGATATTGATGTAAATTAAATAGAGCAAAGGGCCCAAAACAGAACCCTGTGGTACCTCACTTCTGACATTAATCCAGTTTGATTGAACTAAAATTTATAACAACCCTCTGCTTTCTTCCATCCAGCCAATTTTTATATCCAATGAACCAACATATATCTATCTCTGTCTACATACTTGTAGAAATAATTGTTTTTTAACAAGCCTTTCATTTGGCACCTTCTCAAATGCTTTCTGAAAATTCATATATGCCAAATGCAGACCTGTACCCTCATATACATAAGCTTTTCAAAGAATGTCAAAAGATTAGTAAGGTAAGATTTCCCCTAATAAAACCATACTGAGTATCTAATAAAGTTTTAAACTTTGTTCAGTGACTTTGTAAAGTATCTTTTAGCAGACTTAAAAACTTTTCACACCACTGATGTAAGACAAATAGGCCTATAATTATTGGGACAACTTTTGTTACCTCCCTTGAAAATAGGAATAACATTAACCAACTTCCTATCTTGTTTCAAGGATTCACCAAAAATTCTAACAAGTGACTCGCATATCCAGTCCTTAACCTTCTTCAAAATCCTTATGGAAATATTATCTAGGCTAGGAGCCTTATCATTCTTTAAACTTTCCCATTTTTTCTCAACAACCTTGGAATTAATGTGATATCATTTTGTTCAATCTTTTTTTTTCCATGTAGCACCTGTTCATGATGATGAATATTTCTTTAATTTTCATTAGTAAAAATTGAAGAAAAAGTTGTATTTAATAAACCAACCATATCACAATAATCAGATAGCCTTGCTGTATCATCCCTCAAAGCCCCATCCTGACATTTTACTTACTCTTAATCTATTTAAAGAAATCTGTACAATTAATTTTTACATTTTTAGCCAACCTTTTTTTTTCATTTAGTTTTTCAAGTTTCTAATTTCCCATTTGACCATGCAACTCTCTTGATCTTATATAATTCTCTAAATCTCCCATGATAACAGTCAATTTAAACTCTCAAAAGTTATAATGTTTTTTTTCTAACAGTTGATCAATTGAAATTATGATTAAATTGATTGTTACGAAAATAACAAACCAATCAAAATTAGTTTTTTTATTATTCCTAATATCCAAGTACTTGAAATATTGTCATTATGTTTGTTGTTAAGCACAAAGCTACATAATGGGTGGGTGGGGGAATGCTTTGGTGAAACTGGAAATGGCTACACACAGAAATAGATAGGAGTTTTGTTGGGAAATTGAAGTTGTATGATGTGGGCAAAGCATACTGTTTTTCTTCTGAGACTGAGTGGAAATATGGCAGTCAAGGAAAACAAACTATAGATGATCACACTTAAAACACTGAAACATAAAAAGAAAGAGGCTGACAGTTTCAAAATCATTGCAACCTATTACAAATTCCTAGGTAATGGGTATGTTTATGTAATTTTATCTGCTTAATTATTATTAAAAATTATGTAATGGCAGGTTATTTTTAGGCGTGAAAGCAAAGAATCTGATAAGAAAAATACTGCAGAAGGACAGAATTTTGACAGACTTCAATGAAAAAGCCCAACATGCTGTGTTTATTCTAGAAATTACTTGCTGAAAAAGATGCCAATCAACAACAGCTTGCTAAAGCACCTATGTACCATTGAACCTTGGTGTCATGATAGAAACATTGGTCAGAAGTATATGTGTAATCTACCTATAATGGTTACAAATGCTCTTACAAAAGAAGAGAAGGAAAAGTGTGATTTGAAGGTAAGAAAGTTCCACTTTACCAGTGACTAACCAATTTTGAAGATGATAGTGTATTGATTCATTGTGGTTTTCTGTTTTTAAGTCAGGAAAATTTCTACATTTTGTAAAGATGATTATGTCTGTCTGGAGCTGGTTTCATTGTTCCATGATAAAAGACTCGCTTAATATCATGAGTGAAATCATAGGCTCCAGGTCAGGCAGGCTAAGGATACAGTAGCATTCAAACCATAAAGTATGTAGTTAGGAGTCCAGAGAAATTAACTCTCCAGATGTTTCAGAAGGCTGAACCTGTAGATGATCATGTTTAGCAAGTAATTTAATGAAGTTACATGTAAGTGAAGCAAACACCCCAAGAACAACATTACTAGAGTTTATAGAAGTAGCTAAAAAAGAGGGACTTAGAGAGAAACTGGTATGTGGCCCCAGGTGTTTCCAGATCAATTTAGTATAAAAATGAAATAACTAACAAAATTTACAAGATAAATGCTCGTGAATAGTATAGCAAAATATTGCAGAAAGTGTTAAATTTTTAAATGCATTTACAGGGATGCATTACTAGAGATTGCTTTAGAAGAGAACAAAAACAAGTAGAGTGCTTTAACTATGGCTTGTGATTGCAGATGTCCACAGAAACAGAGATTTAACGAAACACCAAGAGCCAAACATTTTAGAAATAAGTTTGTAAAACCAATAGCAAAATCAAACATAGCAAAAGTAGAAAAAAATGTAATTAAAGCCAAAATTCCAAAAAAATGGAAGTAGTTCTGGCAGTATTTGTTAATGGATTAAACATGCACAGTGTCAGTGAAATTTCTCCAAGAACTCTAAAATTAGTCCAGTTTGAGTAAGGAGACGGGATTGCAGAAATTTTTCAAATGTTGTGTTCTGTGACACAAGTCCTGCAAAGACTGATATGATAAAATGTAAGTTATGTCAAGTGATGAAAAGAATGATGCTAGATGCTGATCCAGTGAAAGAATCTACAGGAATCTTCAAATGCACACATCTACCAACTCAGTGTTCCAAAAAAAGATCTCACACAGAAGGAACTTTGCTGTGATCAGGTTGCATGTATGGAAGATCTGACTGAAGCATGCATTTGTTTGGTCTGCAACTCTTAATGAAAAATTAATGCAGGAGACTTGATAGCAGTTGATCTTTACTGTACTATAGAGAAGACCAAGAAGCATTCACCACAGTAGTACAGTGAAACAATGACTCAGAATTGTTTTGGATCAACTGATTTCCGATGTAAAGTATGCACAATTAAATAAGCCAAATACACCTATCTCAAACTGACAGACTTGGTATGAGACTCTTACTTAAGACTTGAACAGCTGAGTTTAAAGCCAGACCAAAGAATCCATGCAACAGGACTAAAGAATACACTTTTTACTCACATCCTTGGTCTCAGAACACACAGAAAAGGAAAAGAGGTACTTTTAATATTTGATAACGACATAGGACAAGATCTGTCTAATGCTGGACTAAAGAACAGTGACTTGGTTGCAGTGTATTTGGCACAGACAGCATACCTATATTGTATCAAGATAATTATTTGAAAAAAAGAGAACTTTCTACAGAAGATTCTCATCAGACTGCCAGGAAAATTAGTTTCAACATCACTCCTTGCTCTTATCAGCATGGTTCTTGAAGGACCAAATATTAAAGATGAAGCAGCCAACCCATTCAATCCAGCAGCAAAAACCATTGCCCAGCTTCTTAAGTTTAGCAGTATGAAATGCAAATGACAAGGTACGAGTTCAACAAGGCATACCAAAAGCCAGAAAACACCATTACCAATCTACATAGGAGTAATGCTCTATGCTAACGCTCAGAAATGAGAGCTAATAGATAGGTTTTTTTTATGTGGGCTTTTCTGTATCATAGACAAGTTATTATGGCCATCTGCAGACCTTGCAAATGCTGCTTGCAAAAACTTTTATGAAAATTGGGTGTTATGTCTTCCACAATTATGTGAAGGTGTATTTACAACAGCTGCAGTTGATAACATTGATTAAAATCCATCCTCGACTCCTGCAAGAGGCTTCTTTCGTGGTACAAGAATCTCACTTGTACAGCATCCCAGTTATGCAGGAAAAAAGCACACACTTGGAAACAGTGATAATAAAAGATTCATCATCTTCTAAATATCTTAAATCTCTGCCTTTCTCCTATACCATTATATCTCCAGTTTCCACCAATTCAATAGAGTCATCTGTGCCAGCCTTAGGATCACAGATGCAGTGTGATGGTGACACCATGAAGAATGCCTTGGAAGAAAAAAAAGGCAGAAAGAAAAGCAATGAAGAAGAGGAGAGTGAGAGATGTACCAGACTAATTAAGTAGAAGATGGACACTTCTGATAGGAGAGACACAAATGGAAGAGAATGAATGATGATTGAGCAAGATTCTTCAAAGAAGACACAAACAATATCCTGGGTCTCATATCATGCATACAATCAGGAAGAATAAATCAAGTCCGTGAGTGTCAGTGCTCCTCGACCTCTTTTCCTAGATACTCACTCAGTATCAATGATTCAGAAAATCATACATTGCCTCAAGCCATTGCTAACACCAGTTAAATATGCTGGTTCTTATTTGGAGTAGTAGTAGTAGAGTAATGGTGATAGTTATTGAATAATTTAGCTTGCTCTGATTGACAGGACATTTTCATGGAAACATAATTTTTTTCAGTTTGGTACTCTGTCAGCAAATGATTTTTCATATGACCTTCTTCAAATGTGCCAATTTCATGTTGGTATCAAAATTTTCACAATTCTTAGAAACAATATTAAGCTATACCATTGGACTACAATAGTCCAAACCTTCTCTAAGCAGCACTTCTTGTGACAACCAACCAGTTTCATCCAGTTCATATACATACAAAGCATAAATCAGAACCAAAACTACCTAGTAACCAAATCATGTAAAAAGTAGGGTAAAATTTTAGATACCAAGTCTGGGAGATCAGTTTATCCAGTCCAATTCTACTAGTTTGTTGTTTTATTACTGCAACCATGTCCTCACCAACTTCAACTTAAGTTTCTTCTTCCTTGTAGACAGATATTTTCTCTTAACTTAAAGTTTGTAAAACATTGATTGATTTTAAAGTAACAATAATTAAAACGTTTATTGGAGAGTGTAACCAACTGATGTAATTACTAGGGGCATTAATATATGTTTTGTATTGTTATAATATCTAATACCTCGACCTCATTTCATAATAACGAAATTTCCTTATTATATTGGTGATCTGTGTGCTAACACCACTGACTGCTTATCATGATATTTCAAAAGTACTGTTTGTAACAAGGAATGTTTTGTCTAGGATAATCCTGCCATCCCTAAAAACATCTTAGTATCCCTTCTCTGAATCCTCACCAATAATCAATTTCTTCTATTGGATAAATAGACTAAAATTGTACACGCTGTTTCAGTTGAAGCCTAACTAGTAATTTTAATGAGGAAATAATTATGTCTTGTGACTTGTAATCAGTATATTTATATGTAAATCATAAAATTATATTAGCTTTACTACTAGCAATAGAGCACTGCCTCAATGGTTTGAGTGATGTATGTACCATTGTGTAAAGGTCTTTTCCTCCAGTCATGCTGTTGAATGGGTTCCCATTTATACTAAATATGTGACCCAAGTTATGAGTACCTAAAATGCATCAAGTTAACCAGTTGTTCCCCATTCCCCACTATTGTAATTCTCTTAGCTAGTCTTCAGTATGGCACCTTATCAAAAGCTTTTTGAAAATCTAAGTACACCAAATCCTTACCCTGTCATCAAGCAACATCCTCAAAAAAGTTAACAGATTAATGGGTTTTCTCAACACCTTTTTTTTTCTTTTTCACTATTTCATTATCCTTTTTAAAGTAAAGAATCCAAAACTGGACACACCTGAGTTTTGCTTGAGAAATAGTACAATAACATACGTTCAAGGGATTAAGGATGTTAAGATTGAAAATTTGTCTATTCAGTAATTTCCAAAACTTTATTAATGTTTCCAAACATTAAATACATCTAAAATAATTAAAAATATTTTCTGGGTGAATAAGACTTCTGATTTTCAAGTTTGTATTTGATCACACAATTAGGTAGACGCTGTAATAATCAAAATTTATTCATTATCAAATGTACATGTATTATCCACTACTGCTGTATGAAAAATGTTATCAGTAATAGAACTGGTTTACTAGAGTTTGTCACAGCATACGCAGTCTAGAAAATGTTAACTGAAAAGGAAATATCTTAATATGCATACTTTTGGTATCTCTGGTGGTTAAACAATAACATCCATAATTGTGCAAAACTATGTTGTATTTAAAAATTGTTTTGCAAACATAAACAAAGACTAGATGACAGAATATCATTTTATCCAAACTCTTAATGATTTTAAACATTTAATTCAGGTCATCTTTAGTTCTTCTGTATACCAGAGGATACAAGTTTGTATCTTTGAATCTTTCTTCATATCTTAAATGTTTCAATACATAAATTGTAAGGTCAATAATTTTGTTTGAATTTTGAACATCCTTGTATGCAGTGTTTTCTTCTAATCATCTGTTCTTTCTTTTAATAGACCTAAAAATGTTAGCTTTCTTTTACCACCTTTAAATATTGAAACAAAAGTTTATAGCTTTTATCACTACTTACATTGTCATCATTTACTGTCTTGTTATTGAATTACATAATCCAGATTTTTTGAATAAAATATGTTTTCAAAAATATCATTCTTACCCAGCATATTAATATCATCAACAAAATTACTATTTAACTTGTATAATTGAAATTATTGAGGCAAGTGTCACTCTTAAACATGTATATGGTTTCAAAAACAAAATTAGCAATAGATGGATTCTGAATCTTATAAGCTGATTTTGCATAACTTGGTCTCAATTTTCATTTCTTCAGAAAAATCTATAATATTACAGGACAGTGTGTCACCCTTACATATTTCTGTAGTAAGGCAGGAAAACCCATGTCTAAAAACATGCTGATTATTGTTCATGGTAATCTTTAAATGCCTTTTTTCATCTTTTCAGAAACAGAATTCAAAGTGATAAGACTTCTGATTGCCTAGGTTTTTACTAGACTTTCTTTTTTAAACTTGCTATGAATCGGGTAAGTATTCTTCCAATCATCAGTAATTTCTCTGTCTAGCAGAAATGCCACCCTATGGGTGCCTTTGTGCTAGTAATTAGTAATTTTAATATTCGTACCTTATTGTAAAAAATTAAAAAAAAGTAAACATTTTCTAAAAAAGTATTTCTTTCTGGGTACTACTGTACGGGAAAAGTGTTCGGATTGTGCTCTTTAGTCATACACAACTCATTGTATCAAGATGATTCAATGTACAGAGCTCAAAATTTTCATAAATTTTACTGATATAAACTTTAATGTTTTTATATATTAAAAGAGCTACACTTTATTGAAAAAATAATATATTTTTAAAAACACCAGTTTTTTAGAACTACATTTAAAAATTACATCAATACATATATAATCAAACCCTCAAGTAGAGTCCTAGTGAAAGTCGTGTTGTGAGAAGAGTACTTTTATTTAAAATTGTGTTCTGTTATAAATAAATGGTTGTTGCACATACCATAGTTATTTTTCTAACTATCTGAATCTTGAATACCCAAAGTGTGAAAATGTTTTATGGATTTTTTGTTTGTGGTGCCATTCAACAGATGGCGCAACATTTGATAAGCCTCACCCACTGCTTCTAGCATTGAGATCTTATTGTATTTCAGCAGAACAGGTGGCATCATTGTATTTATTATGTCGGTCACATACATAGATAGATAGATATATAGATGGCTGTGCCACTGCTCCATTATAGGAAGATGTCTATTAACTGTAGAAATATCAAGGATCAGTTCTTCAAAATTAAAAAAAAAATTCAAGATATTACTTTAGCTTTTCAAAACAACTCTCTCCTATTGAATTTAATGAAAATATCTTCCTGTCGTCCCAAATTTAAAAACACTAATCAGATTTGACAGCTTTTTTCTTAATTAGCAAAAACAGTTGCTTGAAACAATGTTATAATTTTCCACATTAAAGATTCTACTTAAACTCTTTAATGGTCCAGTATTATCCTTTTATTTTTGAACATTGATGCAAGCTGAGAAATCTTCACAGTCCATGTGTTTTTACTTATTAATGTTATAATTGCACTATTCATTCAATAATGAGTTTTTTCTTTGATTTGAACAAAATTTCAGAAGGAATAAATTATTGGTTAGTTCAAATGCTAATGATTACAAAAGTTTATGAATATATTTTAATACCTATTTACAATTACCCTTCTAAATTAATGAATTATTTTATGAAGTGTGGTAAAAGGACAGTGATGATTGTAAAATCAATTGGGAAGAATCCATGATATATACAAAATGCTACATGTTTGCCAGATATAGTGTATTTACTCTATGCATAACATGCATGTTATGCATAGATAATAAAATCATGAACGGACAGTATTGATATCTAAATGCCACAGACATATTTGTTTTTTAATATGTCGGTAAGTAGTATTTGACTGCAACAAAAATTTTATACTGAACTGAACCATATGGTAATGAGGTTGCATTTTTTATTGGTCAAAATGAATATATATATATGTGTGTGTGTGTGCATATGCATGTGTGTTGTACGTTAGGAGCAGATGTGCATAAAGTAGACAAAAACGTTAATTTGCAGTGAAGTTTTAGTTTAATAAAAATTGTGATAGTTTTCAAAAGTAATCAGCAGAGAACACCACTGTGTCATGTTTATGTTGAAAATAAGTTAACTCCTATTTACAATAACAAAGGACATTCTGAAAACTACTGTACATAAGCACTTGTTTCATTATAAATGTACTTTATTTCTATATTTGCTTTAGAAAAGTAAAACTTTTCTTTCCCTACCTAGAGAATAAAGAAAAACTAGCATGATGCTGCATTTAAGTATTGATTAATACTTAATAATTGATTGATCCAATGTGGAAGTGAAGTCCAATATTGTTAACTGTTTGTAAATCTATTAATGCATGACTTATGTTTTATTGATCTTATGTAAATATGTGCCAACAACAGTAATAAGAATGTCTCTATCAAATTTGATGATTTCAATATTTTTTTACTTTCTGTGTGTGAGCATATACTTGTTTAAAAGACACAAGTTTTTAAAAGTTAAGAAATTATCTTTGTGTATACCACAACCAATGTATTTACTGACAAACTAATAGTAATTGATAGCTGACAATTAACCTTAGATATGGTGTTTGATGGCCTTTCATCACATGATATTAGTCATTAAGGCATATGAGACGAATATTTACAATTTAGTGAGTATAATGTATTCTTGTCGCACAAAATTTTATTCCATATACCAATAAAAAATAAGCGTAAATGATTAAGTCATAGATGATTCCTTGGCTTAATGATGTATTAATTATAATTTCAGTCGCAAACTTTGATATCGTAAGTTTTTTTAAGTATTTGTTTTTAATTTTGCACAAAGCTACGCGCAGGCGAGGGCTATCTGCGCTAGCCATTCATAATTTAGCAGTGTAAGACTAGAGGGAAGGCAGCTAGTCATCACCACCCACCGCCAACTCTTGGGCTACTCTTTTACCAACGAATAGTGGGATTGACCTTCACATTATAATGCCCCCACGGCTGAAAGGATGAGCATGTTTGGTGGGACGGGGATTCGAACCCGCGGATTGCGAGTAGAGCACCCTAACCACCTGGCCATTTTTTTTTCTTTTTTGTAAGTGTAAAAGTTGAAACTTAAGATCATAAATCCACATGAGAGGCTGACTAATGACTAGTATCTTTATTCGTGCAAATTATGATAGGTGTTTGTTTTTTTTGCATTTGCAGAAAAGCTTTACAACCCAAGATATACATTTCAGCAAGATGCGAAGAACATTTTACGCGAAAGTTTTTGATCGCGGATTCAGCTATTTTTGATGTTCCTATATCATAATACGGCTCTCATGATCGGTAAATGTTATCAGCATTAATTATATATAAAATTATGGTACCCGAATAGGGAGACTTACAGTTTTTCTTTCAGATGATAGAAGATAAACCGTATCGAGGTGCTTCTTCACATATTTAATTCCGTGACCCATTACATTTAATCCGAAGGAAAACAATTATTTACAGCAGTGCAATCGATATATTTCATTTGCCAGTTTTTGTAACTGCTGACCCTTCGTGTTATAATACAGAGAAAGAGACAAATACAGTGATTCGTGAAGTAGCTATCATGACCGTACGTTTTAAGTTTAGGTTTTTGATATGTACCGTATTTTTCGGAATATAAGACGCACCCTTATATTGAAGACAGAGTTTTTTGGGAAAAAAAGCTACAGTCGCATTTGAAAGATTTTTATTGAACAAAAATTCAGTTTGATACTTTAAAATTTAGTATATATTGTTATAAACACAAAAGAGCTCAAAACGTCAAAAAAAGAAAATACCGTAAATCAAAAAA
>NW_013666150.1:436397-438116 GCF_000517525.1 Limulus polyphemus
AATAATGTTTACACATGGCTTGTGTATATCGCATATATACATATATATTATTCATACCTTCGGTGTATAGGACGCAAGCAGATTTTGACATCAAATTTTAGGGTAAAAAAAGTTCGTCTTGTACTCCGAAAAATACGGTACATACGCGTTTAATTTCATTAATATACATATACTGACTTCATTGACAGAAAGACATTTATGTAATAAAATTTCAAGTTTCAAGGATATTGCTTGAATAAGATGTGGCAGGGGTTAATTTATTTTGATGTTTTGTTAACTCGTTTAATTTGAAAATAGGTGGGTCGGCCATCCGAGCTTTCGCAATGATCTGTTACTTTGATGAGGGATGGAGATGACCGCGTCATGCTCGCGTGTCACACTTTTCTTATTAAGTAACCTGCATATTTTGGAAGGAGGCCAATATGTGTTGGAAGTTAGAGTGTAAATATTGCCTCAGAAATCAACTGGTTTGTGGTTTAGTGTTAGTTGGCGTGCGTCAGGCCGGCTTGTGGGAGTAGATATCAAGATTTGGTAGCTCACGTGCTTTATCAAGCATCGCCCGAGCTTTGTGTTAACTACTCGAATCAGTTTTGTCTTTTCTTGAAACGCAGAAGTAGGTTTACAGTGGTAGTTACCATTTTGTACGAGTTTTTCCTCCAGGATAGGTGAGTGGTAAGCTCTTTAACGTTATGTATTACAAAAGTAATGAACGTAAAACTTTGAAAATTTTCACGTTTTGCATGATCGCTTAGAATGCCTAGCCTTTTAACGTATGTTTTAGAATTCCGTTTACTACCGAATTAATTACCATTATTCTTTGGGTAACTACTCTGTGTGGTAGTATTTTACGGGACTTCTCCAAATATATATCTGCTATGTTAATAAAACAGCCCTTGCTAATCCGCGAGCAATATATGTACCACTCAGTTTTTGTAGTTTCTCGTAAATCTAGGAAAATAACTCTTAAAGTACATTAAGAATTCCCCTAAAGTTCTGTCGTACTTTTAATGGCGCCTTAGAATGAACAGGTCTGATTTGGACAAACGTATAGACATGCTGGGTGAAAGTAATGTATATCCGAGACAAAACAAACACGCACGGGGCATATTTTGTAGCAGACGAGAACATATGTTTATAGAACTATTTTTGAACAATATATATACATCTCAAGTAAATAATCAGGATTAAACCGCCACAAAAACAAATGACTCGTGATCGTGTTCTGACATAGAACATTTAAAAGGATACTTATAACTGTACACACTTATTCGTGTAAAACATATTTAATGTGAACAATGTTCACGTCTTCCATATGCTTTCGACTAGTATATCAATAACGTCATCGTACTTAACATTGTGAGGATCATTAACTTATGCCGTTTTACCTCAATTTTACAAGTATATAAATTGATCTCAGAATATCAGCTACAAAAATTATCTGTTGCATTTCTTAGAGTACATATTCCAGTCTGTTTCAGTGCACCACAAGTTAATTTTCGTTTACTTGTAGCGTTTAGTTTCTCTTTCGATGATGAGGAACCCACTTTGAGACTAATAATGCTTGGAGACGGCTTGAATGGGTAGTGAAGAAAAACTTTAATATAAGTTTAACATAACAACAAATGTACAACGTTTCGACAAGGTACCTGATGATGACAAAACCTTGTCGAAACGTTGTACATTTGCTGTTACGTTAAACATATCAAAGTTTTTCTTCAT
>NW_013666150.1:438989-439907 GCF_000517525.1 Limulus polyphemus
ATTAGGAAATTCGTTATTGAAACCAAAACAACTTTTATGAAGTTTAAATTTGTAGGCCTGTGTAATTAGATTGGCTTCAGTTGTCTTCGAAATATTTCCTTTAGTACCAACCGTTTAATACCAACTGCGTGGTAATATTGCCCTTCAATATAATAATATACATATATATGTATGTATGTGTGTTTATCCCATGGTACAGGTTTTAGGGCAGATGTTAAAAATAATGTTTTGAAAGGTTTTAAATGACGAGTGAGAAAATGATTCTTGGTTGCTGTAATTTTATATTGAATTCCTATTAGGTTTTTGATAATGAAAACGAAAACCTATCTCGTATTTTGACTTGTGGTAAATATATATTGTAAAATTCTTCTTGTTTTGCGCTGATTTTCTTTATAAATTGCATCTAGCTTTTTCTTAACAACTTCTGATCAAAATGAACTAACTGTATAGATCAGAACTAACAACAACCTTGGGAATTAATGTATTTAGCCAGGTGGTTAGGGCGCTCGACTCGCAATCTGCAGGTCACGGGTTCGAATCCCCGTCCCACCAAACAGGCTTGCCATTTCAGCCGTGGGGGCGTGATAATGTGACGGTCAATCCCACTATTCGTTAGAGTAGCTCAAGAGTTGGCGGTGGGTGGTGATGACTAGCTGCCTTCCCTCTAGTCTTACACAGCTGAATTAGGGACGACTAGCGCAGATAGCCCTTGTGTAGCTTTGCGCGAAATCCATAACAAACAAAACAACGAGATAACCTTTTGTTAAAAATGTAATGAATGTGTTTCTTTAAACTGACGATATTTCATGTTTGTATTTTTTCTAAATTTAATTTTCAGACCCAGTAAAACATTACTGCATTTCCTTATTGAGTCTAGATGAAACCTATTAATTAATACGTAATGTTTAGTTTGGTTTG
>NW_013666150.1:440681-441989 GCF_000517525.1 Limulus polyphemus
AGAAGATCAGAATAATTAAAATTGGTAACAAATATCTGAAAATATATCATATGAAAAAAATTACAAAATATATTATACGCATAACTGAAAATAAGCAAAACAAATAACTGAAATTCAAGAAAAAAAAGAATCAGAAAAAATTGCTAAAACTCGATTATAAAAAAGCCACAGATATTTATAAATAATATAAAATCTTGAACATAATCTCTGACAATCAGGTCTGATGTTTTTTAGTTTTTCTTCTGAATTGTTTTAGAGCACGGGTTTGAACGACAGTTCAGTTTAAATGACAGCTAGTTTGACATGGAAATATCAAGGTAGTTTCATCTGGTCTTCCCTACTCCCTTAATGACAAATACGATTTTGTTTTCATGATTAAAAGTACTATTTCTGTAAAGACCTGTTCCCCGATGGGAAAGCGGTAAGTGGTTCGACTCACTGCAGTGGACACATAAGGCTTCGCTCTAAAACAAACAAATAAACTGTAAAGACCCGTAAAATGGGGTCGTGGCTCTACCACGTTAACTATACTGTGAACGAAACATTTATAAATATGATTTTGACCGATATTTTTTTTTCTTTTGAAACTTGGTATTTTAAATTTTTATATTTAAATAATTCATAAATATCACAGTCTTATTAAGTAGTAGTGCATATATTTCGACTGACCTTGTGAGAATTGCTGACCTCATGCACTACCTTGTCGCAAGTTTAATAGTACATTTTTTTTTATTCTTTTTCGCTTTGGGCACACAAAGCTGAAACGTTTCAAAGTGCTATTCACTTTTCGTGTCATAAGTTCAAAAAGAGGTTTGTATGTACCTGCTGGTATTCATGCCAAGGATTACAAAAGTAGGGTAAAAAAATTAGACATTTTTCGTGTGTTTTTTTTAAGGTACATTGGTTCACCATATTTGTTGCCTGGGGTTGGTCATTTTTAAGTAAAGTGGCTATTATTACTTTTTATTTCTTCAACAGCCGAAAATTAATTGAATCACTAATTGTCAGTTTATTCTAAAAATGTTTTATTTTGTTCGGCGTTATTTTGTTTTTTATATAATAATTGAAGCTCAGAATTGCGATCTGATTCAATACAAAAGATTGCACTTTTTAAAAAGTGATTGCATAATGATCATTTCTTTGGCAAACTGATAATAGTTCTAGTATTTGCTCAGATAAATATGCAGAAGTTTAATTGTACTTTATTTCAAAAACGTGTATACTGGCGTCTCACTGTAGAAACGAGCCATGGCGCCACGGGCAACCTGTCAGCACGTATATATATATATATATATATATATATATATA
>NW_013666150.1:441999-445567 GCF_000517525.1 Limulus polyphemus
AGCGTATATATATATATATATATATATATATATATAGCTCACGACAAATTCTTGACTGATTAATAGTGCAATACCGCCAAGATAGACTTACGACTGGAGGGGGGGGCTTTCCCAAGAGAAATACTAGGTAGCGAGATCGCTAAAAGAAGCATAGTCAAAAGGACAAAACATTGCGAAAAAGGGAACTTTCGGTGTTCTCCATGAAAGCGGGATTTTTTTCACAGCTGAGCGTTTAAGAAACAATGGCTTTGAAACTATACCCCAACCCATTGCGGAGCAACATCATCATTCCCTATGGGTACGAAAAAGAATCCTCCGACCCAAAAAGTTGGCACAATGAAACTGAAACGTTAAAATAATTAAGGATTTGAAGTGGAAAGAGGCTCACAAGCTTTCAGCCGCACTCGAAAACAACAGCTGATTTCATGAGAAGGATTATAGAATAAAGAAAACATGACATGTTAATATGCATCATGTATTATAAGTTCTAAAGTCGCGATATTTTCAAGTTTGTTTAGGTGTTATTCACATTCCATCTAATTTTATTCTACTGATATATAGAAATAGCAAATTTTAGGTTAAAATTGTGAGGAAACAATAGTACCCAGAGTTTAGGCTTTGCAAGTTTTATTTGTCCCAAGATAACATAGTAGATCAAAGTGTACATTATAATAGAACGTGACATTACTAATCTATTTGCTTATTGGTTAGCAAGCTGGGCTGCGGGTTGGAAGGTCAACAGTTTATAGCGCTGAACATACAGCACTATCAGCTGTGGGTGCGTTATAAGAGTGGCAATAAATATTGCTATTTGGTTCAAAAACAGACATACAGAGCCCTTGTGGCAATAGATGTTGCTGATTGGCTGCATCCCTTCTGGTCAGTTGTTCAACATTAGGGGCTGCTATGTCTGAACCCTAGACATCTCAGACCTGTCTGTTTAGCCCATGTGCATATAAGGTGCTATTCAGATTGAAAATACCTACTAACCAGTTAGGTTTTTTTCTCTCTCTCTCTTTAGACACGCTTTTTAAATTATCCTCATGCTGGATCTATGTTTGAGATCAATATTTTTTTTAATTTTCAGAAATTTTAAATATAGGAATCGTTTATGAGCTTTTCAACTTGGTCATAAGAGTAGCTTTAATGTATTTCAGAAGTTAGTGAACTTAGTTGTACTTTGGTTGGAGTGGCAGCACATTCCGAATAAACGTTCTCGATCCTCCATGTTTTGTTTGTCTTTATCAGCACCACGAATAAAAACATTGGTGTTTACTTATATTCAGGGCTGAAAAGTATCCACCTAACGAAAAATTTGAAAAGATTGTTTTAATGTAAAATAGATATATATATATATATATATGCATGCTTCCTTCTGTCATGTATGTAGTTGATGTATGGTTTTCGCAAAGTTTTAATAGAAAATATAACTTGCGCACAATTGTTTTCTCAGATTATTTTGCCCTACTTTTCCACCCTCTTTTTACTTTTGGCTGGGGCTAGATAACAATCGCTGCATTATTTTAATCCCGTGTATCAAAACATACAATTTTACTTTGAAATGCATAGAAAATTTGTATGGGTGAACAAAGTATAACTATATAACTTGAGTCATGCGGGATAATTTTTTTTTGTTGTTATATAGGTAGAAAGACTTGTTATTGTTCCCATTTTCTTAGTGCAAAGCTCCACAATGGGTTATCTGCATTCTGTCCGTTGTAGGTAGAAAGATTGCCTGTTTTATTGCACAGTTAATTTGTTCTTTAACATCGGTACACGTACTTTAAGGCCCGGCATGGCCAGGTGGTTAGGGCGCTCGACTCGCAATATGCAGGTCGCTGGTTCGAATCCCCGTCACATCAAACATGCTCGCCCTTTTAGCCGTGGGGGCGTTATAATGTAACGGTCAATCCCACTATTCGTTGGTAAAAGAGTAGCCCAAGAGTTGGCGGTGGGTGGTGATGACTAGCTGCCTTCCATCTAGTCTTACACTGCTAAATTAGGGACGGCTAGCGCAGATAGCCCTCGTGTAGCTTTGCGCGAAATTCAAAACAAACAAACAAACACACTTACTTTATAGAAGTAATATGAATTATAATATATGTTAGTTGTGATTCCAACAACCAAAATAAAGGGTCAATCTTTACATTTTTTGATATTTAGAATCTTGTGTAGAAATAAAAAACTATAGTTTGATTTTGTAATATCAGTGTAAGTAAACTTTTTTACGTGCATTTTTATGCATTAACAGTAGTATAAGTTTGTATACAGACTGACGATTATTTTATGTAAATATACGTACCTGACCCTTTAACAAAGCATATTCACTTGTAAGTTATATCAAAAACCACAATTCGTCATGGCTTACGAGTATTTATGATGATATTTGTCAGTAAAGTCGGTTTTCCGAAATCATGTACAATCAGTGCGAGGTACGTTGGCGTTGTTGGATTTATATATCTGTATATAACAATTGCGCTCTTGTTCAAGAGTCTAAGAGTAATATAAATTATGTCATGTGACCTGTTTTACGTTTTGCTGTTTTATTTTTGTAGTCATTTTAATTGGATATAATCTTACAAACTTATATCTGAATTATAAAAACGTTTAAATATAAGTTTATAGTACATTATTTCAAAAGGTTTGTTGGAGTGAAGTGAGGCAGCCTGATATGTATCAAAATCATGAAACATTAACGGTTTGAGAATGTTGGCATGCCATTAAGTGTACTTGTGATATGTCGAAAGAAGGTCGGTATGTTCAATACTACAATTCAAAGATTAAATTTTAATGTCAGCTGAATCTGAATTCTCGTTTCGTATAAAATTGTCCTACATGTAAGTAGGCGATGGACCGACTGGTTACGATCACACGACTGTAAAAACATGTAAATTAATCTTATTTGAGGACCTGTTTTGAAAAGGCGTGGGATAGAGGAAGGTCAAAGTGTTCATAAGACTAAAGCAATTATGTGGAGACTTGGCATGATCATACTAAAGATCAAAGGTTGTAATTCATTGGTTAACGTGGACTGTAACATATGTGAACTCTCAGACTTTTGCTATAAACAAACACGATAATATTTGGGGCAAGAAGTTTACTGTTGTCATTGAATCGCAACGACTGTCGGGAAATTTTTGTTGTTAGTGGCCAAGGGTAGTAAACTTATAAATATATGTTTGTTTTGTTTCAAATTTTCCTTGATGATTTCGAACCTAGTTTAAAACTACTCAATTACCCGTTGAACACAAGTTTTGAAAAACTGTTTAACCACTTTCATTGCCATGTTTATAGATAAACAACTCTAACAGCGTCAATTAATTTTTAGATACATAATAATAATAAAAAAAAACACTTATTTTCATATTTTATCAGAAATTTGAAACGGGTAAACTTTGGGAAGTTTGAAGGTAAATGCTATTGCTTCATTGTGGTACGAAATTCAAAACTCGTGGTATTGCACTAGAGGGGGGGGACTGTATATATATATATATATATACAGTAGAAATAATTATCCCGTACTTGTAGTTGTTTACTTAAACTATGCGTATTTAAACTTTACGTAAAA
>NW_013666150.1:446547-468890 GCF_000517525.1 Limulus polyphemus
ATTTCTTGCGTTTTAAGTCCGCAGACATACCACTGTGCCACTGGGGGGCGAGCCTACACGAACGGACGTAGTTCTTCGTAATCGACAATTTTAATCTCAAATTGTAATTTAAAAATAATTTTAATCTGAAAGCAACCTTAGCATAGACCGCAGTAATATATTCTGACGAAACTCGACATATAAAGAACTAAGGTAATAAACGATTTTTTTTTACTTGTGATCTTTTAATTGTTTATGAAAATCTTTTTCAAATAGTATTTCGTTTTTTCGAAGACTATAAAAAATAGAAGTTTAAATAAAATTGCAAGATTCGAATATTCTTAAAGAATGTACAATGTTGCAAGTGTATTACAGCAAAATTTGTTACTTTGTTTATTCCAAAAGTTTATTTCTCCTAGATTTTTACTCTTTTGGTAGGTTTAGTATAGTTTTCACCTTATAGTATTGTTTTAACGTTGTTCTTTTAAATTATTTGGTGATAATTCAATATCCAGTCTATGTAACAAAAATATATCACGTTATTTCCTCCTTTAACATTTCTCTCCCCGGTGGGACAACGGTGAGTTTACAGACTTACAATGCTAAAATCCGATGTTCGATTCCAATTGGTGGACACAATAGATAGCCCTCCGTGGCTTTGCTTCAAAAGAAACACATAATTAACGTTTCTACAAACTGAAACACTTGCACACTGCTGTAAATTTCTGTCGGCCTACGTTACAAATGACTTGATTAACTACTACAAATAACCTACCGAGATAGCTTACACATTTACTAGTTCACTCTCTTCCTTGAAATCTCTCTCGCTCTATCCTGATATAACTCTGTCTGCTTTATTCGTGACTATATTTCAACTCTCTTTCTAATTAACCTAACTCCTTTACGGAATGACTTATTTATAATTTACTTTCGAATGTGATATGACAAAAGTTGACGTCAAATCTTGGAATTTTCTAGGTATTCTATGCCCTCTAGTCTCCTGGTGGGACAGTGGTAAGTGTACTGACTTCCGACGCCAAAATCCAGGGTTCGATTACTTACAGTAGATTGCCCAATGTGGCTTTGTTCTAAAACATACAAACTATTCTCTCTAACTAACAAATTACAACATTAAAAATATGGCTTATAACAGTATTCTAAATATTAAAGATGTAGATAAATAGTAAAAAAAAAAGGAATGAACGTAAACATTACACTTCAGTCAACAGTTTTATCTTCTTCAACCTCTAAGTCTTAGCGCTAAGTAATCGATAATTCAAGGTTAGTATTTGTTAATGCGGTGATTAACCGTCTTATTTTTCGGATCCTTATCCTGCGTTTCGTCCAACATTAAATTGGGAAAACCTTTCTCCTATTTTTAAGTTAATTTTTTTTCAGGATTGTGTTTAATTGTATAGTTTTTCTTTCTATAATTATTGGGAATTTCTGTAACATGACTATCTACAGTATACATCCTACATTTTAACAGTTTAAGTATTGCTATAGTTTCAGCGAAGTAGGAATAGTATGATAATTTCATCTTTTTTTCCCCCAAATCATTGAAATGGAAAACTTTAACGGTATGAATTCTTAATTTTGTTTGGAGATATCGTTAAAAGACAACTTACCACTACCAGTTATCAGTGGGAAACCCAAATGTCCCCATTATGGGTTCCAACACCTCATTCCATTTCACCGTTCTCGTAGTTAAACACTCTATCAATCTTTATCTAGGAAGACCTTATTAGCACGACTATTTTATTTGCGTGTAACTTTTATGCCCATATTAATCCAACCATATGATCAGGGCTGGATTAAAGTTTAATGGGGCCCTAGGCCCAGGTAACGTTTGGGAATGATAATAATAACTCACTCTTGCCTCTGTTGTACTAGTTGTACGAACCTTTTTTTTTTCATTTTACTTGGGTGGCCTGCGGGGCCCTAGGTAGCCTATGCATTAAACCAGTACTGCATATGACGATGTATTATTTATGTAAACAAGTCCTAAATAATCTTCGAAAAAAACAGTGAATGATTATAAAAAAGTTATTTTTTAACGATATACGTTTTATGCAAATCAGTTTGTGTGTGTATACGTATATATATTAGTTTTGGCTTTCTAGAATTCACATGATACACTATATAATTGAAATTTTAGAACGTAACACAAGAAGTATGCCATTGTTTTCAACTATGAAAGAAAGATTCATGTAAATTGATCTAACATCAGCTCTCCTAAAAACTGAAACCCATATCTTCTTTTTGTGCCATGGACTACACTTAATATCACTACTCTTACGTATGCAATCATGTAGCCCCCCAGTGGACTTACAACGATAGAATCCGGGTTTCGATACCCGTGGTGGGCAGAGCACAGATAGCCCATTGTGTAGCTTTGTGCTTAATTACAAACAAACAAGAAATCATGCAAATTATGCTGGATTATCTTCCTCAATAGCGTTCTTCATTTCAACGAAAAGTAATAACTGTGTTTGTAATTTAATATTTTATTTGTTTTCTCTTTGAACAATGGAACCATTAAATTACAAAATTTTATTGTATTTATTTCTTTTGTACTTGTTTCATTGTCACTGTTATGTTTTTTTTATCCTATCCAACTTTTTTTTTTCGTAGAGAAAAAAAGTTCTCCTTGAAGTTTGTGCACACATTTTTGTGAGTATGAGGAAGTGAAGTAGATATGGGACAGTGCAAGAGTGTTCGTAAGAGTGAAGTTAGTTGTGAGAGAGAAGAAAGATGTAGTCGATTGTACAAAACTAAAGGTAGACCTCTCAGTGCAACTTTTCACGTTTATGATAATAACCTGCAGTGGGACTTGCTTAATATCAATACAGCCACTGAGGAGGAATTAATGACACTCCAAGGCATAACTCGCCACATTGCTCACAACATTATAGAATATCGACAAGCTATTGGTGGTTTCAGGAAAGTAGAAGATTTGGCTCTGGTCTCCAGAGTAGGGGCTAGCACATTGGAACATATCCGCCCTGAAATTTGTGTTGGTTCTCGTAAGGGAGGTCTTAGGGGAGGAAGTCAGGCATCTTCTGGGAACATTTCCCTAGAGTCTTTTGCTGTTTCAGAGAATAACCATCGTTACTTTAGAACTTCAGCAAAAATGATTAATGCCAACACAGCTAATGTTTTCCAATTGATGACTGCACCAGGTGTGAGTCAGGAGATTGCAGCTAACATTATTCATTATCGAGAAAGAAAAGGGCTATTCAAATCAATGGATGACTTATTAAAAGTAAAAGGGATTAACCCCCAAAAGCTTGCTTTTATTAGAGTTTTTATTACCGTTAACCCTCCAACATTAAATGGAGAAAACTTATCCCTTCCAACTGGGACCCCACTTGGCTGTAGAAATACAATAGTAAGCAGAATTAGCAATCACAGAAGGACATTGTCAGCACCGTGTAAATATAATATAGAGAGAATAAGACACCTTGATGAATCAAGTAAAGATCTTTACAGTTTCCTTTCTGATCATTGCCGTCGACCAATTGTAGAAGAAACTTTTAATTATTTAAGAAATGGTAAGCCAGTGATACGTATTGGAGTCTGGAACTTAGAAGGTCTGACTGTAGAAAAAGTTCGCAATCCTGGTATCCAGGAAATTATCTGTAGAACAATACTTGAAAATGGGTAAGTTATCTTTCTTAATATGTGATGCAAATGTGGAAAGTTGTGACTAGTACACTAACAGAAGGTTATTTAACTGTAACTATATTGATAGATATGGTGTTAACAGTGCTTTATTGAGTTGTAACAATTACATTAAACAAAAATTACAGAAAAGATGAGATCACATAAATATGAATGAACATTTGAATTTTGACTAAACTTATATGTGATTGAACAAAGTAGTAATAAATAGAAGGATATCTTTTCTAACAAGAGTGAAATACAGTAATGGAAATAATTATTGAAATACACAAGTGATAAACATATTGGAGTAAAAACAATAAGTAACAACAACTAAATGGTGAATTTATTAATTGTTCAAAACATTAACACAGAAAATAACTTGTATAATGCTTTAGTATTTTGCATGTGAGCTCTTTGCTTTACATAGAACATTACACCTTGATTTCATGCTACAATAAGGTATGATTGTGGAATATTGTTCAAAATGTTGTATTATTACTTTCCACAGTTCATTCAAGTTGTTTTGTCATCCTTTGACCTTCTCAGTTTTTAGATAAGTCCATATAGCCTCAAGAATGTTCATATTGGGACTTTGTGTAAGCCAAGCCATGGTTGTGAGTATTCCATTGATCTTTTTAATGTCAAGACATCATTTCAAATAAAATGTAAACTTGGGAACATTGTCTTGTTATTGTTAGAAGATAAGTTCTTTCCCAACGAGTCAAGTTCCTGAGGATTGGCAATGCTTAAAAGGATCAGCAGTCAGGGTACCACAGATTCTGTGCAGATCACAGACACCATTGGCTGAGATGCAGCCCAAGACTTCACTTTAGATGTTATACATTAGCTATTATACTGTGCTCTTCTCTACTGTTGAACAAACTGTCATGAACTGATGCTGAACAATTCAAACTTGGATTCATCTTTAAAGAGCATATTTCTCTAGCTTTGCTCGTTTCAGTGTTTATGGTCCAATGCCCATTTCAAACTTTTGGTGTGGTTACTTTTTCTCAGCAGTAGTTTTCAAGCAGCTACATGTCCATTGGTACTGCACTTCATGTTAATGTGTATCTTACTGTTCTTGTGGTAACACTTCTTCCTATATTTACAGCAAAGTCATTTTATCTTGTAAAGAACATGCTCTCAGATATATAGTATCACTTTTGGAGAGTTTCAGTTTTATATGTTGATTACTTCTATTGTGAACAGTGCAAGTTTCATGTACCATTTTCAGTGCCTTCCATACAGCTCTTCCTGAAACATACAGTCTTGGCAATTTTTCACATGGAGTATCCTTCTCCAGCCAAAACTTTGATTTCTACACATTTGTCATGTACAGTTTGAGATACTGGAGCCGTTGCTGGAATCACATTAGTACTGAACATAGTATGATAGCTTGTATTTTTATAAGTTTTTATACTGGTGTGGCATTTTTTGATTGATTCCGTAATAGCCAGTCACAGTGTAAACTATCAGTATATGACTGCACTTTAGTGGAGCTCATTTTCAAACATTAAATGGTTGGAACTTCCACAGCATTTGCTTTTTATACCCTTTTGTTCACCATTTCAATAATTATTTCCAATAATGTATATATATGTATGCACTCTTATTTTTGGCTTTGCAATTAATAGTATTTGCATGCATATATGTTTGTGTGTCTATGTGTATGGTAAAAAAGGTTATCATGATTAATTACATTTTAAAATTTAGTGCCAAAATCTCATATAAATGCAAATGCAACATTATTAACTTACCTGCTAAAAATATTGTTGATGATTTTATTTCTTTCAATTACCATAATTATTGGTTTCTTGTGTATTGATTTATAACACTATGTAATTCTAGTCAGTTTGTTATACAAAATAGACTTCATTTCATCAGGAGTTATTTTAACCAATTCAAAATTTAAATTTATAAGCATATATTACATGTAACGAAAAGGTTTGACAAGAGAGAAGAATAAAAGGTATGAAGTGAAGGCCTTAAAAGATGTTAAGAATGTAGATACAGTGTTCTTTGCAACTCGTCTACTCCTCAGCTTCCTAGAAATTGGATCATTGCTTACATCATTCTAACCACTACTTTTCTGAATGAGCAAGTTATTTTAAAACAAATTTTTGGAACAATATGAGGGTGTAACAGAAAATATTGTGTCTACTTTTAACTTTATTGTTGGGGCTTGGATAATCCATCAATATTAGAATACCTTTATGGAATAGGATGAAATTAGTTTAAATTCTTTTAAGAGAAAATAAATATTGCATAAATAGTGTGTACTGAGGGAGTTAACTGTTTTCTATTTATAAACGATATGAATCTGCATTAACAATGGACAGAAGTGTCATATATAAATATGTATGTATGTATTTGTGTGTGTGAATAGATAGCCTGGCATATTCATTACTGCTAGATGTACTGTACTAAAGCACAAGAAACATATCATAGGCTTACAATATGAAGCTGAATAAAAGAATAAATTTATATATTAAACAATCAAACCAAAGGTTTGTGCATGGTATTGACTAAATATTCTGTATATAACTCTCCAAATGGTATAATTATGTTTCATTAGTTCATAACCAAGTTGAAACCCCACTGATACTTAACTACCTCTATAAACACACTGAATATATTTTGTGATGGTTCTTAAAACACTAGTGCTTTATGTCCAAACTTTCCTTAATAAAACTTATTCACAATGTGTCTTTTATGAAATTTGTTTCCTCAAGCCAAGATACTTTTCTTACATCTTCATCATTTTTTGGCACCTTAACCTTCTACCTTTCACTTTTCTTTCAAACCTACAAGTACATGTATTTATCCATATGGTATATATTTATTTATTCTTAATAGTTCAAGCTTTGGATTGATACACTTAATATGTAAAAGAATGTGTTGGATTTCATTTTTATACAATATTGGAAGTTCTGAATTTCTTATGTGAAAAGCATTAATAAGCCTTTAAGGTAAAGATTTTTTGTTTAGCAGAACCAAACTCATGTTTATTTTTATTACTATAAAAATGTTCATGGATCAGATTGTGTAAAACATTTTATGTTGAATTCTGTGTTCATTTAAATAAAATTATTTTGTTGATTTCAGTATCCAAAATTTGCAAAATTTCTGGTTGGTCCTTCACAAAATTTCTAAATAGTCATTACCAGACATACGTTAATTCCATTTTATCCATTCCAGATGTCAAATTTGTAAAAACAACAAGAAAAACACAGTTGCAAACATGTAGGTCCATATAAGTGTAACATTAAACAAAATTCTTTAACTTTAAAAACAACAGTTCTTGATTATATCACTTGTAGAATGTCATGATCTTTATATCCAGATAAACACAAAAATAATGTGAGTTGAGATTACTATTTTATACTTAACAAAAGGTGTTTCTTCATGGAGATGTTAATGTTGGTCACACTTTGTGTGAATCAATCCCATAATTCACATACCAGGAACTTCCTTTTCATTTCAGACATCATAGGGATTTACTATTGTATTTAAAATAGGTCAGAGATCCTCAAAAAGCTAGAGGCTTTTGCATGTTTTAGCATAGTTATGATAAAGTTTTATATCCAAATCTAGAAGTTGAAATGTTTATTTAGCAGTAACTTTATTATTATTTTTATTCTTTAATTATCTTCTGAAATATTTGTTCCAAATATATTTTATCAAAGAGTAGAAATATTCTCAGAAATGTGGCAGGTTTTAGCGACTGTTGTCACCAATTTACAAATGCTTTTTGGATTCAGTATTGTTAAAACTTTCAATTTTTACCTATAAGTAAGAAGAAACATTCTCTACCTATATATTTTTTCTTGTTAGAAATTGAAAATTTTGCATGTGGAATTTTAAAATATCTTATAACATTTTTCATTATTATGAAAAAAAATCACTTGTAACAGGAAAAAGAGATGCAACTTTTCCTGCATTGTACTAGTAGTTTCTGAACTTAATAATTATAAAATTGATTCATAATTAAATACCTACAAAAAAAAATGCCATTATTATTTTTTTCTTTTGCTATAGCCTAACCATAATTGCCTTACAAGATGTGCCTTCAGAGGTTGCACTTACCTTAGTAAGTTTTATAATTTGATATTAAAAAATACAATATTGTTAAAATATGAATTATTTTTAGTTGTTCTGTTCTTTAATACTATTGACACTTTCTTTAACAAATACATTAAATAAGATTTATCAAATACTTGAAAGTTATATCTTGATATGATAAGATATGGCTTTTCAACTGCAGATGGGCATTATCTATCAGATATTGGGCTTTTTTCAAAGCACAATGAAATGAATTTGTCAGAGAAAAAAAAACTAACAGAAAAATGAGATAAATGTCAATATTAATCTGAAATTCAAGAGATTCAACTTTTTGAAACATCTCTCACAAGTTTATGTTTTTAAAATTTAATTTTTCTCTAAAGTTATATATCATAAAACATGATATGAGCACCATGATATTGTGTGTATGAAGTGTGTACAGTAATCAGATATTTCAACATTTCTGAAATGCCCTTTGTGTATATTTACAGTTAGTGACTGAGTTAAATAATCCCCAACAGAAGCTGGTACGTAGTTGGGTGGGAGTTAAAGGAAAGTGGAGTGGTGTCATACCTGAACTTCCATTGAGATCTGGTGTAAGTTATTATCAGTGAGATCACTCATCCATGAAAGTTCTGAACACTTTATAATATTCTCTCTCTATCTATCTTTTCTTTCTTCATTTAGAAAATAAAAATTCCCAATATATTGTACACTGTATTGTGATTGAAGGCAAAATTCAACTGGAGTAAAGTATTTTTATAAAAATAATTTATATTATTGTGTAATAATAAACAACAAGGAGCAATTTTTGTTACGTAGTTCATAAATCTGTGAAATAGTATAGACCAGTAAGAGCTTTGGGTTTAGTGTTAATTATTTAATATTAAATAACATGTAATACATATTTAACCCAATGAAAAAATATTAAGTTGAAAATTTTAGGGAAAAAAATTTTGCTCTTTTGAATAGAGTAAAAATATGTTTAAAAACAAGACTAAACTGAAAGCAAATGGAACTTTATTTTATACAATATTGACCAGAAGAATTAAACTTTGTTTATGATAGAAATGTCACTAAAGAAACTAATCTTATCAATAACCTTAAATGATCATAAACAGTTAACAGTCATTCTGTCATTATCCTTCTTCCCTTAACTAAACAGTAATGCAACTAAGTAAAAGGAAGTGTATATTGTAGTTATCCATGTTTAAAATCATTTATATTTGTATTTTTTTAACTTTGAGACATTGTTTTGGGCTTCATGTTATGCTCATTAGACAGACCTGATGAATGGCAGAACATAGAGCCTGAAATATTGTCTCAGGATTGAAAAATGGCAAGAGAAATGCATAGAAAACTCAATCAAAAATGCTGCACCTAAATCCCCTTTGAAATACCTTTTATTTTATCAAGCTTTTGGCTACTTTGTTGTAACTGTCATTAGACTAAGGTGATTTCTAATGTAATGTAATTTAGTGAAGTTTATACGATCCTTTTTGGAAACTTATCCTATATTTTCCAAAATAGCTTTTTCATTCTTTACTTCAGTTGCTTGGATGAGATTTTATTGCACTTTACAAAGTTTATGTATCAAGATTTTAAATAAAAATTGAAAGTGAATATTTCAATTGAATGATATAATTATACATGTGTAATAAAATTGAGTAAGCATTGATTTAATACAAACAATTGTATCTGTAACCAGTCTAGTGGGTTTCTGTTTGACACAAGCCATGGTGTTGAACTGCAAGATGCCAGTTTGTTGATTTTACCAAAAGATGATGATGAGTATTTACAACCACTTCCATCTCTGTGTATAGGAAACTTTGTGGTTTGTTTCTCACTTTTTCATTTAAAGAAAACTATGTGTATGTCTTTCTGTATTGAAATTTAAAGATGCAAAAAATAAAATTTTGATGCTTTTAGTGTGAATGCATTATCTAGTATAATTAAGAATTTCAAACAAAAGATAGAAAAATTACTCGTTATGTAAGATTTTTATGGTTTCCAATAAGTGGGTCATTATTTAAAAATTAAATCTCTGAATAATTGCCTCAAAGATGCCATGCCCCCATTGATTGGCACAGTGGTATGTCTGGGGACTTGGGGCACAGCAAAGATTGCCCATTGTGTAGCTTTGTGCATAATTCCAATCAAACAAACAAACAAAGATGCCATATATTTTCCTATAAATGTAGGTGTATGTTTAATTTGAAATATTTAGAGGAATTCCTAATATGTTGTTCTATAATAGCTCTGGAGAGAATTAGATATTATGTATTTGGCACAAAAATATCGAGAGAAAAGATCAAATTGTGTAGGCAAGCTACTTGTAAGATATTAACATTGTAAATCCTTCTCAAGGTTATTATCACATAAAAGTCAATTATAAATTGAAGTATGTATTTAAAATTCTTAGAGCTGAAACTCATACGTGATAATGTATTAGAAAAAAGAAAATCTTAGGGATATTAAATTTCTGGTAAAACTTGTGCATAAATAGTGTTTGCTGTTCTGTGTATTTTAAACTGTTCATTCCATCTTCAGCATCTCTAAATACTTTATAGCAGAATAAAAGCTACTTACTTATCATGTCACATGATGTCTTAGATAAATTTAAAAACCATGTCATTTGGGTTATTCTAGAGAGTTTTATTATTGAAATGTGTTTTCTTTTGTACTATGCATCAACATTGCTTGTGTATCTTTATAAACCTATGTTATACCCATTATAAAGCTGCTGAAAAATAAATTTGAAAAACACAAACTACCAACTGTTACTCTTTAAGTGACTGTGATCCTTGTACTTTAACTTTTTGAGTTTAAGATTTCCACTGACTAAATCAATTGTGTAGTATTTATATGAGATAGGAACGTGTAGAAAACCTAATTTAGAGATTACAGTCGGACAATTTTTGCTATTAATATACACGTCTAATAGTCTTTGTGATATGTAGGTGGATGGAATGAAGCTCACACTTGTTAATCATCACCTGAAGGACAGTTGTATTGATAGCCGAATAGGAAATTTATTAACTGAATTAATGGAGTATTTTCCAAATGAACTAAAGAGTAAGTTCTTATTTGAATGATGCCACTGCATTTTTTTCTTTTAATGAAATATCTCTTATATGAACAACCTTCTAAAACTTGTATGGTTAAATCATCTACAGAATATGATTTTGTTAAAAATCTTGTTTGTTTTTTAATGAATATTCTCTGGGTATTAAAAGACTTTCTACAATCATTTCTATATTGAGATATTTCTTAAGATATTTTAGGTTTCTAATGAGCAACTGACTTAACAGAGTAATACATATATTTCATTAGAAGATGAAGTCTGATAATTAAGGAGCATCGAACTATGACCATTGTTAGAGTAGCTGATTATAAGAAAAAAAGCTTGATTCCCTCTCCTCAATATAGCCTTGAGAAAGCTGTTTGAAAATATTGAAGTAGTCTTTGATAAGCAAGTAAATCTAAAATAAACTTTGTAATGAAGTTCACAGCTGTTTTTATTGGTGATGAAAAATATTTCATATTCCAGGCAAAAATAAATGGTTTTTTTTTTCAAAGATAAACAATTTTCACTAATACATACAAAAGTGTACTAACTCATAATTTTGGACGTTAAAGTATAAACATCATTCTGTTTTAAATAACAGTTTGTGTACTACTACACATGCAATTTCATACACTGTATATTTTGATTATCCTACCAGGTAGAATATCTTGAACTTTGGTGGCTATATACAGTAGTAGACAGAATCAAATGTTCATTTTATATAATTTTTACAGAAGTATTCAAGTAAATTAATTAGAACATTTTGGTCTTCTTTTGCAGGTGAAAAATGTGTTGCCTTAGTTGGAGACTTCTGTCTTCCTCCAACAGATCCTGGTTAGTAAAAGACTAGAAATACCCATTTTGATTTTTCTTTGTACAGCTTATATTAATGTTTTAGCCAGCATCAGTATAACCTCACTACTTTTTAAGTTATTGCTGAGCATCAAGTGACAATTCCAGGGGTTGTGCCAATATGCACTGACATCTCATGTGGAGAATGGTTTCCTTGCAAGAGGTAGAAAAGAGTTCTTTTTCTAATGTTACTAATAGCCTTTTGGCTGTACAATGTTCTTTTGTTTTTCCTAGATATGTCATACTATACTTTGTTTTCCAGCAGTCTCGTTCTCTCTGTATGTTGATGAGGAACTATGATGTTACTGCTTTCACCTTATTAATACAGATGAAGTTGATATACTGTCAGTAGAATTGTGCTGATTGTGATAAAGGAGCTCCTTCTGTGAGCTGTTCAGCAGCCCCATTTAGCTATATCCCTGCATGGCCTGGCACACACTTCCAAGTGATGGTGTTACCATCCACTTGCTTTGCTTACTTCCATTCATCTGGGGACCAATCACTCTGAAAGTACATGGTGCTGCATGTAAGTCAGCTGCATTTAATACTATGTGATGGCACTGCCTATTTGTGACTCCTTGCTCTCAGCAATCCAGAAAAGAGTTTGCTTTATGGCTTTCAGATTTTATATAAAAAATTGTTACTCTACAAGGTAATGAATATCCAACCAGATCTTTGAATGTCTTTGGTGTTGGAACCATCTGTGGCTATGATGAGAGGTAACTGTCCGATGTAGTCTTTTAAATGGGGGTTGACAGGCTTTTTCTGCTTCACTTTCTGCCCAGTCTCTACATTTTATTTCTAGGCTGATTTCTACAGATTCCAGTGATGTCAAATGTTTGTTCCATATTGAAAAATCTGAAATCTTTTGATGATGAATTATCTTGGTGGTGGCTGTATAGCACCTGTCCACCCATGAGTGTCTCATGAGGTACCTTTTAGGGAATATTCTGCTTCATTGTTGTCTTTTGCATCACTGTGGAGCTGGAATTAACCAACTGAAAAAGGGTAATGACCAATCTTAAATAGGTGTTTTTTGTTTTTTCAATCTTATCTAGTTGTATAGCACTCATACTGATATTGGTACTGCATAATCTAAGTTGGAGCAGATAAGACTTTGGTAGCACATAAGAAGATGGTATTCTTCAATTCTGTTTCCTGCTGCAACTTTCAGTGCATTGATGCTTTTGGCAGCTCTTGTTATTATAGTATTAATATGGCTAGTGAAGTTGAGTTGTCTGTCAAAGGTTACTCCCCAGTTACTTCAGTGTTTCTTCTAGAGGGGATTGCAGTGCCTGCAAGGGTTTGTTTTTCCTAACCTGTGTGTCTGTTGTTTAATGTACAAAACAAAGCTGTAGCTTTGGTAGAATTGATGACCATTACTGTGTTATTGCAACACTTGATCACCCTGTTAAGGGATGGTTAGATCTTGCTTTTGATTTCTGCTTTGCTAAAGCCTTTGCTGTATTCCAGAATGCATTATCAAAGGTTATCTTATGGCATCTTGTTGGACTAACAAGGTAGTCTAGATCCATGGTGTAGATGTTGAAGAGTAGTGATTCTAAAAGCAGACTACTGTTATTGGTGATCCAGTCTGATTGCCAGGTTCCATGCTTAATGATGCTTCATCTGGTAGTTTGTGCAGCTACAACACATCTTACATATGTTCCATTGAATGTCTCTTCTGAGAATTTTGTCAACAAGAATGAAAAGAGGGACTTTACTATAGGCATCTTTCTGATCTAAAGCTACTGCCAAGGTATTCTGACTAGCTGAAAGCCTTCCCATGTATCATCTGCAAGTTCATCAGCATTGATCCAGGTTTGTCTTTCAGTGTGATAACCACCTAATGTTGATGGTCATTGTGAGTCAATCTGATAGACAAGCCTTGTAGCTACAGCCTTCTCTAAGATTTTTGCAATGAAGTTTTTTAGGATGATGATTTGTTAACCTTAAATACTTGAGTGACCCTTCATAGTAATAGGAGTGTTATTAGATAGACCTAGCAGAAAACTTCAATTTTGAGCATGATGTACTTTGTTACTTAGTTTTCATTTAGACATTAGTGATTCCAATTTGTGTGTGGTTGATTTTGAGTGATCCATCTCAATGTTTTGTAGCTTGTAATGGTGGTTATTCCACTAAAAGCTGTCATAATGGTCATAATAATTGGTGCTGTTGTGTCCAACAGCTTTAGCCATCCCAAGCTCTGGTTCAGCATGTGATGTGAAGTTACAGCTAGAGAGAGTGAACTCCTCATTGTCTGAGAGTTTAATCTTTTTTAATCTAAATCATAATACTCACATTAAACTTAAACTGAAACAGCTACACATGATTTGTGCAGGGAAGATTTGCCAAATCCTGATATTTTTGATGATGAATTTCATCAATGGAAGACAAGATGTCTTTCTATACCTCTCCAGGACAGCCCCAGATACTGGTTGACTGCTTAAAAACATGCTACAGTGTACCAAATATCTTTATGTTACTGAAACTCTTTGCCACACTACCATGTTCATGTGAAGGTTCGGCATCTGCTCTCTGCTGCTTACCTGAGGTGTGTGCAAACTGAAGAAAGACTGAGTGCTCTAGCATTAATACATAATCATTATGACACTGCTATCAACATTGAAACTGTATGCAAGTTATTTATGGAAAAACACCCCAGAAGAATGAAGCATGCTAACATGTTATCTCAGTAGTTCATACATATACGTATATGATAGGCAATGATTGAAATTGCTGATATACTATTGTTGTACAGAGTTAAGTTAGTAATATAATTTAACAATTAATAACTATTATGTATGTAGATAGTACAGTACTTTACTACAACAAAACATGTATATATGCTAATTGAAGTCTAGTTCCCCATTCAATGTTACAACAGAATGATGATTTGTTGTATTTTCTTTGGATATTTGTGGATTTTATATGAACAGCTATGCAATTGTTTAAGCTGTATTTCATGCAAAATTGCTTCTAGATTTAATCTAATTTTCTGGGGGAGGAGCATGCCCCCAGACCTCCATAGCATTAGCATGCTTTAAATGCTGATTGTGCATTGCACAATATTTGTTGGCTTTTGATCTTACAAATTAGAACCCCCTTTCAAACATTCTGCATATGAGCCTGAGTATTTTATAATGGTACTTTAGGTGTTCATCCAACTAGGATGGTTCGTGGAGTTTCTATTGTGTTAATTAAATCCATTTTGATGAAACATAAATAAAAAATATATTTTTTTTTCAGCATTGGAAGTCTTAACCAATTGCCATTATAGTCACTTGATTCCAGTTAACACAGTTACCAACTTAAAGACAAAGGAGCAAGATTCTCACTGTTGGGCAAATGATGAGTTTAAAAGAAGTTTTACAGGTGTGTATGGTTCAGTTCTAATGTTTATAAGCTCAATCAAATTTAAAAGATGCTTCTTCTATTCCAGATTGAAAGAAATATCTCCTTTTCTATGCTTGCTTTTTTACCCTTGTAAATATTTAAATTAGGAATATTTGTAATAAGCTAAAACATTGTTTAATGTTTGTGATCGTTTGGAGGTCTCAAATGGATGGAACACATGCTGTTCTATTTTATAAATTGAGTAGATTCGTCTTTGTTTGTTTGTTGTTGAGGCTTTATTTTTCAACATCTTTTTTATTTGCATTTATGGTATAGTTTGTTTTTACTTAGGTACAAAGTTACACAATAGGCTGTCTGTGCTATGCCCACCACAGGTATTGAAACTCGATTTTTAGCATTATAAACCCCCAAACTTACTGTTAAGACACTGGAGGGCAGATTTGTCTTTTTATTTGGTTAAAAGCAGCGTCTCAGCATTGAAGTTTTTATTTAAGATGCACCAGATTTTATGAATAAGAATAGCTTCTTTGATACTTAATTGATAATTATATGTTGTATTGAGAATTTTAAATGTTTTAATAAAAATACCACTGAAGACCAAATTAAAATACTTTAAATTAAACTTGAGGACAAGATTATATTAACAAACAAGCCATTTCATATTTTTAACAGGACAAGATAAATTAAAATTAGGGACATTTAGCCAACTGTAAAATGTGAAAGAAAATTGTGAAGATATCTGTCATCACTAAGAAAATTATATTAAAAAGCTTTGATTTACTGTCACACAAGTAGCAAAATATTTTATAGGTTTCCAAAATATTCAAAGACAGACTGTCTGTTTAGACCTGTTATGTCACATATTAGCATATATTTAGATAAGTTAACTCAGGTTCGTGTCCATTCCCTTGAGCCATTTACTGATAATAAATACATTCTTAAAGTTGTTGTGCATTCTTTTCTAATATTCAAAATTTGTACTTTGATGATTCAGTACTCACTGTTAGTTTGGGTGCAGAATCATACATTTGTTTACATCAGTAAACTATGATATGAAATAAAAGAGTTCTCTTGATGTGATTTATCAATATGTTGTCGTTTCTAACTGAAGAAACATGTTTTAAAGTTTAATAGATCTTTTTATGATTAAATAATGATGCAGAGTTACCTTTAGTACCATAATTGATAACTTTTTTTGTGTCATCATAAAAAATGTACCTGATTGGAATATTGCTGTGGGATGTATAAAACTACGAAATTTTTAATGAAACAAAGCAAGTTGATCAATTAAAAAAATGTTTTTAATCATTTACCTACAAACATTAGTTTGTGAGCATAAGCTACCATTCGTTGACAGCATGGTTTATAGGTCTGATGGTTAAGACACTCAACTTGCAATCTGTGAATTTCAGATTCAAATCCAACCACCAAACATGCATGCCATTTCAGTCATGAGGGCATTATAATGTGATGGTCAATCCCATTATTCGTTGGAAAAGGTTAGCCCTAGAGTTGGCAGTTGGTAGTTTTGATTAGCTGTCTTTCCTCTAGTCTATCATTTCTAAATTAAGGAAGGCTAGTGCAGATAGCCTTTGAGTAGCTTTGTGCAAAATTCAACAAACAAACAAAAATCTTGGTTTATAACTAAGTTAATAATGCTGATATATGTGTGTATTATTAAACCACTGTGAACTTTAATAGATGTGTATCAGATTGTTTTAACCTTTCACATCTAGACCTGGCTCTTTTGTGCATGTCATGACCTAGTGCTATGTTACATTCAAAATTTTATAAAACAACTTTATTATCAATGTAAGTTAATATATTTTGCATGAAAACTTAGTCTGTAATTCAAATATACAATTATTATTTACATTTGAACTTCTTAATTTTGAAAAGAACTATTTTAAACATTTTCAGTTTTCTTTGACTTGTGACATGTCTATGTTCTGATTTCTTGAGTTCAGAATTTCCTAAATTTAATAATAGGCTTTTACTATTTCCAATCAATTAGAAACACAAACTATACATAATTACAAGAAAGAATTTAAAATTTGAACTTCCCACCTTTTTGATTTGCTGAGATGTCAATGAATTTGTTATATTTATCAGAGAAATTCCCCTCTCTCTCTTTCTAACTTATGAGATTGCTTTCTGATCAACTCTGTGTGGGACACATTTACAAGGTAATTAAAAACTTTAATTTAAAAAGGGGAATAGGGATCATCCAAAAGTACAGAAACAAGTTTAATCAAAATGCAAAGATTATATTTTCAAGCCTACAACTAGGGACTCTAAAAAAGTAAACAAATTAGGCTGGAAATAATGTCTACATTATTTTCTCAAGCACAAATCCCTATTTTGATTCCATGCCTACAGTACTTAGCAACTTTAGTGGTTCATTATAATCTTTAAATACAGCAGATTCTCCTCAACATAAATTTTATGAGATGTTCTAAAGTTTTTCTATCATGAGCAGTTAGTCAGCCAAATTTTTCTGCTATGAAAGCTCAAGAAGTTTTGGCAATTGTAATCTATTTATAGCTTATTGAGAAAGCTGAATAAATTATAGTAGTTTTGGAACATTGTATTCAAGTGAATGAATATATAAATTGTGTTCTAAAATGCATATTTTAAAGCTACATTACTTATGCTTTGGACACCAAAATTTTTTAGACTAAACAAAGCTTAAGGAAGAATGTCTTCAGTTTTTACTCGAGTGCAAACCAGGTGGATTATGCAGCAAGCTATAAATTCTTATTTCTATGGGTATATGTTTGACAAAGATAACTAAAATATAAAAATGTATAAAACAGCAGTAAAATAATACATATAATATTTCAAAAGTTCCAGTAAGTGTGTAACATAAATCCTTACAATTATACATAGTTTAAACTAGCTCTACGGGAAACAGCAAAGGCTTCTACTGTGATTTATTGTTTTTCATGCAACAATTAAAACTTCAGTAGATGCAAAGGGCAGCAATAAGACCACTCTGTTGCTATTGATAAATCTCACATTTCACATTAAGAACAAACATTAGATTTAACAGTATACATGGGAACCTAAGTGAGTTGGTTGATGGAAAGACATCTCGAGGAAAGAAAATCTGTTAATCAGTTCATGAGTCCAGTAAAAGCAACTGCTCCTAGTGTCTAAATGCAAGTCTGTTTTTGTGTTATTGAATAAATAAGTATTGCTTTTATTTCGTATTACAGATAATGTTCAATCTCTTTTATATTTTAGCTTAAAAATTCAACATCACTTCATAATTTTTCCTATCAATTCTCCTGTTATAATGCAGAACCTACCTAATACTCTTGTAGGAAATCAATTTAACTTGAGAATACCACACTTCATCTTTGTAAAATGTGGAACTTACAAAAGTGAAAATCCAAACACTAGGAGTACATTATGTTGTGAAAATTTTAATATTTGATCAGTAGTAAGCACATAAAACAAAACACGGCTATCCTATATTCAGCCACAAAACACCAAGGTAAGTGAGACTGTGAGAAATTTTGATGTGTATAATTTTAAGGATAACCAGTGGTACTGTCGATTAGACCCAAAAGAGAAGAATCAAATACTTTTGATCTGTTTTTAAGGTTTAATTCATATTTCATAAGTCAAAAAGTAGACTCGTGTTTGTCTTCAAGCTGCTTTTAATAATGCTAAAACAGAAATGAGTTAATTACTTTAGGTGCTGAAATTTTACAAATGAAAATTGGATTTTGTGGCCAGTAAGACTTTTGCTGTTTTTTACATTACATACATAGATATTAGGTTACATGTAAAATGAGTTATATCCATCAGTTATTTTTTATTCAATTACTGATTGCTTTCTTGTATTATTATTATACATTTCTTTTCCTAGGGTTGTAATATGTTTGATAGTCTTTTCAACTGTGACTGTAGTTCATACAGTAGAAATTAATTAATAACATTTTTACAGTTTGATTAAAATATTTTGAGTAGTTACAAAGAAAAGTACTCATAAAAGTTTGTAGTATGGCACTATTTATGGTTTGATTTTGGAGATAATGCTTATTAAGTTATTACTTTAATGTTTTGTTAGGACACTGGGGTGTTGTTCATGATGGGTTATGTCACCCTGCTATACCTAATGGATGGATGCTAGGTGGGCTCATAAGTTGGCATTGTCCAGTGTGGGTAGAGATGTATGTCCAAAATAATGTGGAAAACAAGCATGAACAGTTGCCCAATGGCCAGGTAAAAAAATCTCCATCACCTGGAAAAATTGGTCCTTCTTCATCAATAAATAGAGACAGAAGCAAAAAATATTTATTTGAACAATCGAAACGAATTAAGAGTTGCTTTCGAAAACACAAAGATCATAATAATAGTAATATTTTAGTATGATCTAGCAACATAAATGGAAAGACAATCTTATCTATGTGAGATAGTTACCAATGCAAGAAATACATATTTATTCTTACTTTGTGAAAGAGATTATTTTCAATCATGAAAGTTTGTTTTTCTTAAGTTGTCTAAATCTTTTTAATTTGGTTTCAGTGGTAAAAAAAAATCTTTCAGCTTTATAAATATGATACTATGAGACAATTACACTATAATTTTAATTTTATGGTCAATAAAATTACATTTATCCATATTTGGTATGAACTTGTTCTGTTTCTTAAGTTGAAAATTTATTAAGCTGTATATTATAGTACATAAAAACATTTCATGGGATTTTTGAGTTATGTCTTTTGTAAGCAATTACAAAAAGGTTTCAACACATGATACAAAAAAAATCTCTTTGCTGGTGTCAGGTTTATATAGTTTTATAATTAAATAGTGAAAAGAAAGTAATAATCGAATAACAAAATTATTTCTGACATTTTTTAAGCTATGCAAATGTTAATATGTATAGTAACAGATACTACACATTTTTGAACAAAATGTATTTTAAATACTTTTGTCAAAATAATTACTTTTATCTTTCACTAAATGTATTTTGTCACGAAAATTATTTCTTTAGAAAGTTATGAAAAATAATGAAATGTGATATGCATTTGTAATTAAAAGAACAAATTTGTTACTTTGTAAATATGAATTATGTTCGTAGTGGACAGTGTTATGTTAAATATACAATTTTTTAGAGAACTATAAAAATGTACTATTTTGTAGACAGAAAACCTCTTTTCAGCTTTGACTATGTATAATGTTTGTTTTAGTTAGGATTTTGCTTGAGAAGTTTAAATGAGATGTTTTCTTTGATTGTAGAAATATTAAAATTTATGACTATTTGATAAAAAGTTGCATTATTTATTCTTCTTTGAACATTTACAATTTAGTATTTTATTTATTTTAGCTTTTCATGTATTGAATTTTCTAAATTGTCAGGCTTTTCAACTTTTATATGTTGTCCTTGTCAGACAATCCATTCATTTATATTGTGTTTAGTTCAGTATTAATCAAGTTACTATTTTTAAGACAAAGAGCCATGCTAATGATATATTTTAGTCACATTAGTCATCTGTATTCAATACTGTATTATTTTATGTCAGTCATGTTAATTATGCATATTTTTCTTGGGTATTATCAGTTTTTACTTCAGCCAAATTAACTCTTCCAAATCAATAACTTAGTTCAGTTATCTCCTGTCTAGCATTTAAAGAGAAGTAAGTTTTTCACTCACCACCAGTCTCTCCATTTTAAATGTGAGGCAAGAACAGCCCAATGATTAAAGTGCCAGACTGTGGATCTGAGGTTTTATGCTTCGTGCCTCATTATAGCCAAAGAAAAAAAATTGTGCTTCCAAACTTGGATTGTGGGTCCATTATTAGAGTAAGGATCAAATTTCACTATTTGATTAGAGCAGCCCATGTGTTGGCAGTGGGTGGCATTGGCTAGCTGCCTTATTACTTCAAATTAGGAACAGCTAGCACAGATAGCCCTTAAGTAGGTTTATGTAAACTTTCACAGATGACAACTATTTAAAATGTTATGTCAATCAGATGTTACTACTTTCATTCAAATGTTCTATTAACCAGTAAAATTTGCATTATTGTAGTTGCCATTAACTATCATCTAGTCGCTTGAAATAAATTTTTTGAAAGTTTCAGTTAAAAGAAAAATAACTTATCATTTTTTCACTAGAATCAAAAAATGATCAGAAATGAAGTAGTTATAATTTCTTTGGATCATAGACTAATTGACTATTACTTTACTACGTACTTGAATAATTTGAGGTAATTGTTTTGTCAGAGGATGGTTTTGTAACTGTGGAATGTATAAATGGTGGAAAACTTACATAAGCAAAGGAGATCAAGTACTTTTAAGTGAAATATGACAATAACTTGGTACATGGCTTTAATCGCTTTCAAAACAGAAGTATAGTCTTCAATGCAAAATTCATATATATAAAACATATACACAGTGTGGTGACAAGTAAATAGATACCACCTTTTCAGAAAAAATGAAATTTTTCAGTCATATTCACATGAATTGATATATTTATAATTTAATTAATATCTAGTAGATCTTCCTTTCGCTTTGTGGAGTTCGTTGATCCTTTGGGGCATCGTGAGAATCATCTCGTCAATTTTAGATTGTGGAATTTTCGCCCACTCTTGCTTCAAAATGTGGAGTAGATCGCTCTTCCAAGTTGGTTTTTTTGGTTGTTTCTTGACTTGCCGGTCGAGTATGGCCCAGAGGTTTTTGCTGTGGTTCATGTCAGGAGATTGGCTCGGCCATGGCAACTTCTGGAAATCATTTTCTTCCTGCCACTTTTGGGTGTTTCTAGCAGTGTGACACGGTGTTCCATCTTCCTGGAACAACGTTGTGTTCTTGTCCACGAAACCCAAGGAATAAAGTGGCAAGAGTCCTTCCTCCAATATTTCAACGTATTTCGCAAAATTTATGTTGCCAATGCACTCCACTAAGCTCAATCTACCACCAACCCAAACAGCTCCCCAAACCATCACGCTGAAACCACCATGCTTCACAGTTGGCTGCAATCCGTTGAGCCAAAACTCTTGGTTAGGCATTCTCCAGACCCATATCTTCCACTGTCCGAAATTTGAGTGAATCTTGATTTGTCTGAAAACAATACTGTCTTCCAAAAGTACAGAAGCTTGGTCATCATATCACTTTCCCACTTCTTTCGTCTGACTATGTTGGCAGCTCTTAATAAGGGCTTCCGTCTAGCTGCTCTGCAATGATAACCTAATCTGTGGAGAATCCGTTGAACAGATTTCGGGCTCATCCCACCAACTTTGGCCACTTCTGCAGTCGTTAATCTGAGATCCATTTCGATGCTCCTCTTAACAGCCTTTTTTGTCCTCTCCGATGGACCAGGACGACCCGGACGCTGCTCATTTGTTTCCTTGCC
>NW_013666150.1:469446-475914 GCF_000517525.1 Limulus polyphemus
AGGTGTCTATTTACTTGTGACCACTCAGTGTACATACATGTATGTAAAATAATTACTTATATTAATTGTCATTTTTTCATCTTTCTATTCTCTAATAATATATGTACTCATACATCAATAAAGTAAAAAAATTAATAAATTTAACATTATCAGGAAGGGAAGCACATGAATATCACATCTAAAGCTATGATGATCATACTTCATATAACTGTACTCAAAAGCTTTGAATCAACAAATAATGTACAGAGAAACTGGAGTTGAATACAGTATTGTTCATTCTTCTTCACTCTAATTCCTGAATTGCCAAAATCTATGCTTGAACAGATAACTATCTCTCATTAAAAAAAAATACTACAGACATTGGTGAGGAAAATGGCTCATAAGTGTACTGGCAGCCAAATTTGTCCTCATTTTACTAGTAAAGCTGTAAAAATGTGGAAGGTTTGTGTTACCTGGTAGTTCAACTAAGGACACATAGTTACATAAACAATTTTAATAAGCAGTCTGTTCCATTAATATAATACCATACCAAATGTGATAATCTAAGACAGTTAAACTATAACTTTTAAATTTTATTGTCAATATAATTATATGGTAAATTTTATAATGGAAATAAAAGTTCAGTCATTATCTTAATGCTTAAGGCAACATATTTTTGGCAGAAAACACCATTTTGGGGGTGAGAAAGTGAACAGAGATTCTGCTTTATAATACTGCAATGGCAGAAAAAGGATCATTTTTGAGCATTTACTTAAATTTTGCACTTTAAAACCTGTCAGTTAATTAGAAAAAGAAAGTAATTATCTGTCCAGAAAAATTAATATAAATCATTTCTGTTTGTAGGTAATGAACATCTTTAAATCTGAATATAAATGTTTATTGAAAATAGTGTTAAGTGTGCAGATTTTTTGGAACATTATATCTATGTTTAAGAAGCTATCCATGAGTTTGAAGAGTGTTATAGTAAAAACTGATCATGTTATCTGCACCCTGTAGATGTGTATCTATGTGCCACAATTGAAATAATTGTTAATTTCACCTTTATATAACTACTTTAAGATTTGCCATTATTAAGATAATAATTCATCTAAATGTTTCTGTGTATGTTCTGTATGTAGTTATGACATTCTGGGACTCGGATATTTAAGGATTGTAAACATCTAATAATCCTTTTGTATAAGTAAAAGCTATGCATGGCAACAGCTATTCCATATAAAAACTGCTACCAATGTGACCTTAAGTTTGTGTCTACTCTGGAAAATGGGATATCACTCTATGACCTCTTTGTCTGACTTTAAAGTGTGGTGTTACATTACTTTTGCTGTCCTTGTCCTGTGAAAATTTTTGAAAAACCTCTTTACTCCATTAGCCATTTGAAGCCACATTGAGAAATAGTAGCTGGCCACATGGTAATAAACATAAGCATGTTTGTCAATAAAGATTATTTTATTTGTTCATTTGTGTTTTTTACTTTGCTGTCTGTGTCGAGTTTATTCTTTACATAACATTTCCTGAATTTGCATTATTGCATGTACTTTTAGCTGTTGGATATCAATGTACCTGAATACTACATATATGGAGTACAAACCTAAATCTGGTGAATCATTTAAATAACTCATTTTTCATCTGTATTACAAAGAGTCAAGGCTCTGTCTTCTGGTTCCTCACTTTAAATATTTTGTTGGCTAAACACATTTCCATACTTATGCAGTTTGGGATTTTCTTTATTCTCATATGTTTGTTTAAATGTCAACTTTAAGTTTTCAAGTTTCTTATAATTTACAGTCTCAAAATGTTTTTTTTTCTTTTGTTACTGTATTTAGATTAGCTTCATTGCCCTCACCTATATGCTTTACTTTGGCCAAGTTGTCTTCCAAAAGCATCTGAACTCGGAGCCTGCAAAATTCTAATTTTTCTGATTCGCTAAACATTTTGTAATTGGATCCTTCCCATTTTATTTTGGTTCTTTCAATCTGATCATAGCATTTGTCTTTCCTGGGTTCTTGACACCAACAGTTTGTAACTTTTCTACTAGTTTTAGAATTGTATTCTTAGGATCAATTACTACACTTTCAGTTCCAAAACTCAGTAGAAAGATTTCAACTCTCTAATTAAGAATAAATTTTCTGTAAATCTGTTAAGCACCTCTGTATTACGGTGCTTCAAGTGAATCAAGAAGTCATACAGTCAAAACTTCTCATGTTTTTTGAAGAATCTATTTCCTAGAAAATGTAGACTGTTATTGTTGAAACGGTTGATAGTAAGCTTTTAACTACATAAGATGCAGATGTCAAGACTTATTATTCAGTGATATAAAATGACACAATTTTGAGAATTGTAATTGTGTTTTAAGACATTACCACTGAACAAACAGAATTCACAAAATTAAAGATTAGTTATGAGACTTGAATACTTATCATCTCTCTGAGCTAGTACCAAAGAATCTTACTCAATAGTTACACCATTTATTATGTCACTGAAATAAACATGAACTACTCAAGTTTTGTCTCTTAGAAGTGTTTATATAACATGGAGATAACTAATCACCTATTTATGAAGTCAACCTTCCTGTAAAGATACAATTTTCATCTTCCAATCTTTTAGAAAAGTCAATGGCTTATGATGGTAAAGTACAGTAAAATATATTAAATTGGGGAAAATATGAGTAATAAATAACAAACCATTCATTTTACTACCCACCTGTAAAGAAAATCCCTAACAAAACAGAGCAACTTATTTCATAGATTCCAGAATAATTACTGCCTATTATGGTCTGCTTTGCTCAGTTATTTGAAATGTATCCTCGGAAGCAGGTATCATGAGCCAATTTCCAAACTCAAGTAAAGAGGAAAGAAGAAACTTGCAAAGATACTTGTAAGAAAGTGGAACATCCTAGTCAGTTATCCTATGTATCAGCATCTCAAAAGACAATATATTGGCTTTTGTTCTATTACTGATGAAAACATAACTATTTAAATAAAGCAAAATATAAATACTACTGAGAGAATATGTTTTTGTTGCCATGAAGCTATATTTTATTACTTGAGTTGATACACAACCTAAAACATGTATCTGAAATGATGGAGTCAAAATCACAATTCGTGTAACACATTTCGTGATAGGAACTTCAAGCATCATTTTGCTAAAAGATACCATACACTTCAAAGCAACCAAGTGGAAATTGTTATTACTATGATCAGTGGGGACACTGTCAGTAACTGTGAACAAAGTAAAAGGGTGCCAAAACCTTGAAGAAATTAGAAGATCAACCTGGCAGTTCTAGCTTAGTAGATAAAGAATGAATAAAGCTAGCATGAAAAAATAGTTGGCTGCATCTAACAGGTATATTTGTGTGTATAGAAAACAAACCTAAATCTTGTATGTCATTTTTAACGGCTAATTCAGATTTCCTAGGTAAGGACTCCAGCTAGCCTAAGATCTCGGGATCGGCTTACTGAAACTTAACAAGACTGGCATACAAGGAGAACCAATCAAAGCACGTAATGCAATCAACCTTTCTTTCTCACAGTTTAAACAGATATTTTTTGTATGCAGATAGTTATTGGAACAAAACTGTGCAATCAAATTTGAGATGACATGAAGACAAATATCCCATTCTTGAAAGAGTTCCCTCTTAAGTATATGTGTCCATAAACATATGAAACCAATTAAGGGAAATTACATCACTTGCTGTTTAAATAATATTCAGTGCTGTAAAACTTGCTCAGAGAAGGAAATAAAGAGTGAACTTACAGAGACTTAAGCTAGTGATGAGGTTCAATATGGCAATAAGAAGCTTTTCTGTACAACAAAATCTGAGAGGTACGAGTTCAGTGCATCTTCGGGTTTGGTTTCATAATAGAACAAGACATAGTATTGAGATTATTTGTGAACATTTTCATAGTAAATGATAAAGAATAACAGTACACTTAAATTTTACTTGCCTTACCTGAAAATTAGCTTCTGTTGGTGAATAGTTTTGATCTCAGCTTCAAATGAAGTACTAATTCTATTATGCTAAAATACATCAACCATTCTATATCTGCCATATCAAATGATTATGAGGTCTTTTGCCCCAATACCAGGGCTTATCAGGCTGGTTGGGATATGACACACACAATAGTGGTCTAAAGGCTATCAGTTTTCACAAAATATTACTGTGATGGTGTAACACATGTACACACTATGTTGAAAGATCATGGATGGTGATGGAGTTCTAGATCAAAAACTTTAGGATTCTTATTCACAATGAATAATTTGAAGGTCTTTGGTAGAACTGAAAAGCAATAGAAAATTTTACAAGCTGCAAATTGACTGGCCAGTGAATGAAAATCAGGAATGGACATGTACTTGTGAGAAGTGGAATCTTTGTTACATTAATAAAAATGCATGGGGTAAAAGCAGAACTGCGACTATATTGATGTCAACTTTTTGATTAAAGGATTAGGCATCTCAAATAACGGAGATATAAAGAATATGTGAAGTATCAAAGTAAATTTCTTAATAATTTCACAATTAGATGTTAAAACACCCTTTTGACTGCATCTAACATTTAATTAATGAAGAGTCAAAATGAAATCCTCAACACTGTAACTTTTACCGATTATAAAACAAGAAGAATCATTCAAATAAGTAAAATCCAAGGAAAAAAAAGGTGTGATAGAGTTGAACAATAGCTTTTTTTGGTAGCACCAACTGAATGATTAACTTATTTTCTGAATGGACTAGCAGAAAGTAAATAACATCACAAAAACATTGAAACTATACACCTAAAACAACTGATTTTACCTTTGATGTTTTGTTAGTTTTCAATCTTGAATTTCAAATGTCCATATTGGCAGAATTAGGTAAAGAAAGTCAGGAAATGCAAATTATTAACAACTCCTGATTAAAAGTAAGGGCTGAATTTAGAATGAATAGGTATTGTACTGAAGACAATCCTATTTAACACACTGAATAAAGCTGAAGTTAAAATCAATGATTATTAAACCATTAATTGCTGTTAACAAGATTTTTTTTTTGCTATAATTTGCATAAACCCAATAATATCTCAAATTTTGGAATTGAATAGATTCGGACATTTATGTTAGTGCTAAATTTACACACAAAGCGTTCTTTAGAAACGATAGTCACACTACTAACCAAATTTAGTCCATCTTTAACTTTGTTTTTATTCTGGATAAAAGAAATTTGCTTTGTTTACCTTTATAAGCGATATAATATTTTTCATTAAAGTCGTAATGTTTCACTCTTGAGTTTTCTAAGAAATGAAGAGAATCGGAGATTTTACACTCAATTTGGGTTTAAAATACCTAATTTTTGGCGTGTTTCAAAAAAAAATTTTTTTTCCTCAAATCTACCAAGCCATACATTGCACATGGGCTAAAAATAAGAATCTGGCTCCAATACATCTGAGTTCCTTAATTGAGAATTGTACAAACAGTCTAGACCCAATGCAGTGATAGTGATGACTTGTTAGTTGAATATGCCAGGATATTTAGGGGACCAAATGGCTGATTGAGTCAAACAGTGGTGACTCACCATAATACTGATAGAGACAATACATGTCTGATAAAGCAACGACCAGCCAACTTCCTTGGAGCAGTAGAAAAATAACAGGTGGTGAAGGACAGAGTCATATAACTTTAGAAGATTCCTTTAGTCATTTCCTGTAGTGACTGTCGGGAAGAAGGAAGGTGTGTAACTCAGGTAGACACGTTTCCTTTACAGTAAACTAACGAATGTCTGGACATGTTAGAATGTTTCTATCAGTTTAACACTTTGAACTTGGTATGTGGATACTAGCAAGTCAAGCTGGATGACGAGATAAAACTTAATATGTATGTATGTTCTGCCATGTAATATGTCCTTTACGTTAGAGAGGTTTATGTAATTTACACGGAAGAAGCTACAATGGGAGAGATGTCTTGGCTACATCAACAACGTTTTGCTGTTTGGTCTCATATTTAAGTCTGTAGCTGAGAACTTGATAATAGTATTCCAGCAGATACAAAAAAAAAACTCAGTCTCCTAACCGAACCTAGAGAAGTTTGTGCTCATTTACATGGAAGTGGTGTTTCCCAGCCCTATTGTAGGAAGAAATGGAGGTTTTATGGACCCATCTTGCATAACTCTGATAAAATACTGGCCTAAACTTGTGACCAAGCGAGAAGTCCACAGTTTTCTCAGTCCCGTGTCTTATTACTAATAGGTTGTGATCAAGTTCTAGAAGATCGTCATACCATTGTTTGCTCTCACTAAAGTTGAGATGCTCTTTGAATGAAGTGAGGAATTTGACCAAGCATTTCAATCAGTAAAGCTTGCTTTAGTAGATACTCCAGTGCTGGGATGTCCACAAGATAGTGAGCTCCTGTTGGAAACTGACACTAGCTACGATGAAATTGTGACAGTTGTAGAAGAGAGTAGAACGTGTCTTATGCTCATTGCTACATGTATGGTAGTGTTACG
>NW_013666150.1:476350-479959 GCF_000517525.1 Limulus polyphemus
ATTCAGAAAGAATAAACCAGTTTTATTTAGGAAAGGACTTGTATCGCTAAAGTCTCTTCGGAAAGAATTTTTACGGAAAATTAATTAACGACCAGAGACGTAACAGTAGGTTCACCATCCAGGTGGACCACGCATCTGTGAAATGGTTGATGACGCTTAAAAGTCCAAAAAGAATTATATCACCTTGAATAACAAACTTACAAAAACATAACTTTTTCATAGTGCACTGACAGAACCTGGAACAGGGAAATGTGAATGGACCACTCATTACACAGTAGGACCCAGTCCATTCATGGAATGTCCTGACTCTGGACACCATTTTGGAGTTAAAAACATTTTCACCATAGTAATGGCAAACCATAAAGTAGACGATATTACTAGTTGATGGATGCCACAATTAACTCTTTAGAAGCTTCAAGAAGATCAACTGAAGAACCCCAATCTAGCTTGATGTAAATCCCGAAACAGAGGAGAAAAGAGAAGAGTGATTTACATTTTCTACCATCTTGTACCAGTAAAGAAATTGAATTTTTTTCATTTACTCTCATTCTATGCAGTTTTGTTTCATAAACACCTTGTCCAGAATACCATTTTAAAAGTAAACCAGAAATTCATTATGGTAATCGACCAAGGAAGCATGTATCAATACCTTGTGCTTTCCTGAATATGATGTCATCAGTGGCTTCCAAAGTTTTTTCTGTGTGTGGTAAACGGTTTTAGTCTGAGCACACATTTTTTTGAAGTTATTTCAGGTAGAAATGATAATCCATTCTTCCTATTTCTTCTCATACACTCTCTTTCTAGTGGGAATCAACCACTGACAGATTATGTGTATATTTTATTATCATTCTCCCATGACACAATGGTTTGCTTATTAAGCAACTAACCAGCCAGAACATGGCAATCCTTGGGAATTTAAATATAACACTCATCATTATATATGTGTCTTGTATATGCAGCAACTACATAAAGATAAAGTCTATGTATTATAACTGTTTATGTATTTCTTTTCTGAATTGATACTCAAGACCTCCTAATGCCTTGACACATCCAGTGGAAAATATTTAACTTGACTGACCTGCTATAAGTTTCATGTGTCATAGTGGAAATATTCTGAAAGAATGAAAGTTCAAGTCCAACTGGATTATAATGCTTTCACTTCCTGAAAGTGATGCTCTCGATTCCTTCAGTCCTGGAAAATTTTAAAGAAATAAATTTTGATAAATTTAAATTAGGAAATAATTGCTAAATGTATGTCTCCATAGTTAAATTTAATTCCAAAATATCTTTTAATTCAAGTAATTTCAGAAACTTGATTCTTGTGGATACTATTCACTATATTGATTATATTTAATATAATTTCCCTTTTTTCATTTCAGAACTTCTATTTTAATTAAGAGTTTGTTTTTGAAATTACCCAATTATTTATTTGTGTTTGATACATAAAATTCCCAGGTTTTGTTTTCCTTAGTCATTCTTGTTCTTCATGTGATTCCTACAAAAGTTTTGGACATTACTATTAGAGCTAAAAGTTTCCAAATGCCATTAAGAATGTAAAATATTATGAACAAGTGAGACATTTTTTAAATTGTATTATTTGTTCTGAATTTCGCGTTAAGCTACTTGAGGGCTATCTGCACTAGCCGTCCCTAATTTTGTAGTGATAGATTAGAGAGAAGGCAGCTAGCCACACCACTCGCCGCCAATTCTTGGGATACTCTTTTTCCAACGAGTTCCATTCTAGGACAGCGGCAAGTCTAATGATTTACAACGCTAAGAGCAAGGGTTCGATTCCCCTCGGTGGTCACATCACACAAACACACTTTTACCAACGAATAGTGGGATTGACTATCCAATTATAACGCCCCCACGTTTGAAAGGGCGAGCATTTTCGGTGACGGAGATTCGAACCCGCATCTAACAGATTGCGAGTAGGCGCTCTAACTATTTTAAATTGTAATAGAGCACTAAAACAAATTTCATTTCAGTGACAAGCCCACCTTACTACATTGGAACACTTAGGGAAAAAATGATGCATTTAATTTCTTTCTATCGGGTACCTTTGAAATATATTATGTTTTGTTTATTATATACTGTTGCGTCAGCGAGGTCACGTGACTAGTGTCACGCCACCTATTTTCTAGAAATATCCTGTTCCTTCGTGAATGCCCTAGCATTTACTAGATATATGTTAGTCTGGTATATATATAAGAAGCTCACAACGTGACGGGACAATGTGTGTAGGTAGTGAGTAATTGAACTGCAGTCAGAAAGTATTGTTGAAGTTAACGTTTGTTATAGAGCGACCTGTTGAAAATAAGTGTATCGGTAAAGTTATATTCAGAAAGAATAAACCAGTTTTATTAAGTAAGGACTTGTGTCGCTAAAGTTTCGTCGGAACGAAGTTACGGAAAATCAATTAACGACTGGAGGCGTAACAAATTGGTGTCAGAGAGTGGAACAAAAAAAAAGGAAACGAGAAGCGGCAAATCAAACTACAGCATAGCAGACTTGATGGCAGCAATACAAGAACAGCAAAAGAAACAAGAAGAACGAGAATAGAAATTACAGCAGTTGTTGGAGGAAAAAGAAAAGAAACAAGTAGAGAAATTACAGCAGTTGTTAGAGGAGAAAGAAAATAAATAAGAAGAACGAGAAAAGAAACAAGAAGAAAGACTACAGCAGTGGCAACTGGAACAAGAAAGGAAACAAGAAGTACAAATGATAAACATTAGTAAATTTAAAAGCGAATTAGATACGTTAAAGGACGATCTATTGTCTTTTACACAAGGAGGATACATTGACCATCGACGTAATCAGCCCCAGACAATGGCAAGCCCCTTACAGAGCCGCAGCTAAACCCTAACGCAGACATATTCAGTCCCATTGGAAGTCACATCCCAGATATGATAGGAGTGATCCAGTGCAAAGGCAGCCACAGGAATTCGATGAGAAGGCACCGTGGGAAGCATATGGAGCACAATTTGAGCTACTGGCAGAGATCAATGGATGGACAGAGGAGCAGAAAGCTGTATATCTGGCAACGAGCTTGAAGGGACAACCACTGGAAATACTTGGACAGTTGACAGCAGCCGACAGACACAACTATAGAGCTCTGGTAGAGGCTCTGGAACTCAGGTACGGAACCTAGAATCAGTCAGAAGTCTACAGGGCTAGGTTTAGGACGAGAATCCGTGCTAAAGGGGAGAGCCTGCAAGAGCTGGCATAAGACTTGGAAAGCATGGCACACAAGGCCTACCCAACTGCACCACCTGATCTCCTCAAGTTGTTACTGAGGGATCAGTTCGTAGATGCCTTGGACAGTCCACAACTTAAGATACAAGTGAAGCAAGCACACCCCTCTACCATGCAGGATGCAACGGCCAGAGCTCTCGAATTTGAATCCTACGTTAAGTCCAGCACAGAGGTACCGAGGTTGGTACAGTCATCTGGATTCAAGGCCAGAAAAGGTCAGCTTTCACAGAAGTTTGGGGGACTTTGCTGGCACTGTAACAAACCTGGGCACAAGAGTGCTCAATGTTGGAAACTTCAACACAGGAGAGACGATACAGCAGTAAAGGCTGTTGGAACTGTGGGGAGCAAAAACAT
>NW_013666150.1:480470-498477 GCF_000517525.1 Limulus polyphemus
ATGAAGCAGAAGTCAACGAGATGGAGACCAGTACGGAAGAAGATACGTCCCGTAAAATTAAGAGACTTTGTTGAATTGTAATTTTGTGTTTGTAATTCTGTACATTTAATTAAGTTATTGTTAATTGTTAATGGTTTATTGTATGTGGCTATTGTTCGGGACGAACAATACTAAGGAGGGGACAGTGTTGCGTCAGCGAGGTCACGCCACCTATTTTCTAGAAATATCCTGTTCCTTCGTGAATGCCCTAGCATTTACTAGATATATGTTAGTGTGGTATATATATAAGACGCTCACAACGTGACGGGACAATGTGTGTAGGTAGTGAGTAATTGAACTGCAGTCAGAAAGTATTGTTGAAGTTAACGTTTGTTATAGAGCGACTGTTGAAAATAAGTGTATCGGTAAAGTTATATTCGGAAAGAATAAACCAGTTATATTAAGTAAGGACTTATGTCGCTAAAGTTCCATCGGAACGAAGTTACGGAAAATCAATTAACGACTGGAGGCGTAACAATACCTTAGCAAGTTTAGCATATAACAAGTTACAAGATAAAAAATGAGAAAATAAATCACTTGTTATTCTTCAGCAGTCAATCTTTATTATTCGTTCTGGCATGGGAAGATCAGTAACATTTTTCAGATAACTGTGGTACAGAAATAACTCGTGATTTAGCAAGGCTATTGACCAAACAAGGTAAGGTTTAACTTTGTCATTTGTTTAAATGTTTTAATTGAAGCAGCATATTTTTGTCTTCAAAGAAATCACTACTCATAGTTCTCACACATTTCAAATAATTATACTGAATTGATTTTCATATATTTGGTGGAAGTAAAGATCCTTTAAATGATAATAACAAGATTTTAAGCAATTCTGATAAGCTTTTCTTGTTCATTACTGCTATATGTTACATTATCAACTAATTTGCGAGTCAGAGAGTCATTTTTGATGGATTGATTCCCAAACAAAGCTTTTCAGCACTCTCGTTTTTTTTTAAATTCTGAATATATATATATATATATTTGAATTCCTTACAGTATCTATAATCTGAATTGCTCTTTAGCGTGGCCGAATTCATACTAGTTTTCGGGCTGAGGGAGAAAAACCTCCCATTCAAAACACGGTAATGGCCACTCATGTTGTGCAATACAAGATCTGGTTCCTCAGGTACATAAAATCGGTTTCTCTGTGGTTTTCGTCATTTATGTCGGTAGAATGATAAACTCTTAGAGTGCCATATAAAATGTTTTGATAATACCGAGTTTCAAGTTCCCTTTCACGACAATACATACATCACCAATGTGTGCAAAAGTAGTACTCTGGCATGCCCACTCATCATTATCTGTGTTCTGACTGCTTCTGCTTGGAATCGCAAATAAATACTCGCCAAGTTAGTTGCAGAAGATAGTCTGGTATGTAAAGGATGAACAAGCGGCAGTAGCTGTAGCACAAGCAGTAGCAGGGGCAGTAGTAGTATTAGTATTAGTAGTAGTAGTAGTAACAGAAACAGTAGCAGCAGTAGCAGGGGCAGTAGTAGTACCAATAGTAGTATTAGTAGTACCATTAGTAGTAGTAGTAGTAGTAACAGAAACAGTAGCAGCAGTAGCAGGGGCAGTGGTATTAGTAGTACCAATAGTAGTAATAGTAGTAGTAACAGAAACAGTAGCAGCAGTTGCAAGGGCAGCAGTAGTACCAATGGTAGTATTAGTATTAGTAGTACCAATAGTAGTAGTAGTAGTAACAGTAGCAGCAGTTGCAGGGGCAGTAGTAGTACCAATGGTAGTATTAGTAGTAGTAGTAACAGAAACAGTAGCAGCAGTAGCAAGGGCAGTAGTAGTACCAATGGTAGTATTAGTATTAGTAGTACCAATAGTAGTAGTAGTAACAGAAACAGTAGCAGCAGTAGCAAAGGCAGTAGTAGTACCAATGGTAGTATTAGTAGTACCAATAGTAGTAGTAGTAGTAGTAACAGAAACAGTAGCAGCAGTTGCAAGGGCAGCAGTAGTACCAATGGTAGTATTAGTATTAGTAGTACCAATAGTAGTAGTAGTAGTAACAGTAGCAGCAGTTGCAAGGGCAGTAGTAGTACCAATGGTAGTATTAGTAGTAGTAGTAACAGAAACAGTAGCAGCAGTAGCGACAGGGAAACATCGCCAGCATGGTTTTATCTCTGTTGTGGGTCAATCAGGATCTAACATTCATAGACACTTTTTATTTGACTGATCGTGGTATACCAATATGACCAGTTTTATTTTTTTGAAAGAGAGACAAAGTCCAGCTAAACCAGCACATCTTTGTAACCAAAAACTACTGAGATATTTTTGCAATAATGTGTGTGTTTTTTAATTAACAGAACGAGTCCTTTATCGAAGTATATTTTTTTCTTCTCACTTGAATACTGGAAACTGTGACACCTCTATATAGCCCACGCAAATCTCACAGAGTGAGTGTTAATAACAACATGAGTTGAAAATTATCTGAGCCTTTTAATAATATAAAGAAAATTTGGAAAGCTGTTTTGATTTAAAAGGGCCATGAAAAACTTAATGAATAGTAAAAAAAGGAAGGGATTTATGCTTACCATAACCTGCAGAGAGTCAAGGAAACTACTGTTCCTATGAGAAATTTTAAAGGTGAGGTTGATAATTTGTAAGAAAGTGACATAGCTTAAGTGCTAGGCAGTTTTTACTGATGAGGGAGGATAGCAACTTTCCAAGCTGGCCAATTTCTTTTTAGGATAGGGGAATTTTTTATATTCTATTCTCATTTATAAAGATTTGTTTCGAGAAACTTGCAGATAATGAATATTCTGGTTCTGATGAAATTTATTCTTAAATCTTAAAGAAGCATGACAAAAAGTTTTTGGAATCTTTAAGAGTTATCAGGAAAAATTACCTAACACTTAGAATATTCCTGATGATTGAAAGGTTGTTATTTATATAAAAAGGGGCCAAAGGAGGATTTAGGAAACTACATTTATAGATTCTCGACTAATGAGTTAGAATTAATTGTTTTGATTTTTTCTTTCTTGGATAAGGGTAACCCTGTTGAACAAATGCATCTTGGCTTCCATAATGCCTGTGAGGAGGTTTTTTGAAAAGAGATTAATTAGTAAATTGATTGTCATAACTGAAAATGTAAAAAAAAAGATGAAATTGTAACTTATCAGTGGAAACCAAGAAGTAGTGATGAAAAGGCTTTTTTTGTATGAAAATATGACCAGTAAGGCTCTTTTTTATTATGTTTATGATTCGTTTTTATGTCAATTATTTAAATAGCTATTTGTACTGTAATGTTTTTTACTTAACTGATACTAGAATGCTGGGAAGAACTTTCAGGGTACCTACTTTGGTTCTGGTCACATCACTTGCCAAGCGGACTCATTCATGGTTACAATGGCCTGCAAAGGTTAAGCTGCCAACCAAACACCAACGACCATAACTCTCCGAACCATGCTTCAGCAACTGCCTGTATTGAAATGGCACTGCCAGACTGAGGTTACAAGGTCGACTGAAGGAGGAAGACTACAGCTGAAGTGTGGGGATCCAACATCACAACTGAAGGAGGAGTACCACAACTTTGTTCCAAATTGGCCAGAACAAATAAAGCTCTGGCAAAAGCAAAAGAAATCATTTGCCATACAATGGCTATTAGTTGAAAGTCCACTGTCACCTTAGAGGATCTATTGTTTGGTTTAAACTAAATTGAGTATTTGGCAGCTTAAACTGCCTTTTCCTCTACCACCTTTCATTTTATTAAGATATGATGTAAATAGGCGACTTTACCCTTTGATTTTCATAACTTGTATTTCAAGGATTGAGTGTTTGTGTAAAAATGTACAACATTTAAAATTATCCTTCTTCGTGATGAGCTCCTGCGTATGAATTATATATATATATATAAGAGAGATGGCATTATGAATGTATAGTAGTAATATGTGACTTTAAAATGTTAATTTTGTTTCATTGCATGTGCAGTCACTTGTAAATATATAAAATCAATTATGTATTTTTGTATAAAGATTATCTTTGGTTTATATATGTATTCATGATATTAGTATGTTTTATTTCTGAATATTAAGAGGGTTATTTTATCTTGGTTTGCTTTTTTAATGGGATCGTTTGTTTGAAATTAAGCACAAAACTACACAATGGGCTCTGCCCACCACGGGTATCGAAACCCAGTTTCTAATTTTGTAAATTCGCAGACATACCGCTGTACCACTGGGGGCTTTTAAAGTGAACTTTTGATTTTGGTATCTTTTTCTTTTGTTTTTTACATGAAGGGATTGATTTATACGTCTGTGGTTTTAATATAGTTTTACTATATTTGATGCCAAAATGTTTTGTCTTGTATGTTTTTTATTTTATCTAAAAAATTATTTTCTTTTGCATTTTATTTTATTTTTTGTGCAAAAAGCTTTAATTTGGGTTGATAATTGCATTATGTCTTGTTTTTGTTTTTACAGGGGCAAGATAATTTACACCATTTTTTTAAACCAGTACACAAATTATTTCAATATTAAATTTTAGAGTGAGTGATGGTCTGAAGATAAAAAGGAGAGAAAGGATGTATTATGCAGACATGTTACGTGTTTGTTACCATCTTATTTAACAGAATATTTTTCACAGATGTTCATGCATAAATGTATATGTAGTTTTAAGTCAGAAAACTCTGGTCAAGGCAGTAGCTAAGTTCCTTCTCCCTAGTTACCTACTGAACTGGGTCATTCACCTATGGTATCACGTGTGCCTTCTTGCGAGAAATATTTCTGTAAACTAGAAATTCTCTACTATCGAGTCAGGTGATACCTTAAGGATACAACCTCCTATTTTTCGATGACCAACAACGATAATAGTAGTGCACGCACCCTGGGAAAGAATATCATTTTTGTCTCACGTATATATATATGTTTTTTTTCTTAGTCTGGAACAGCTCTTCTCATATTTTTACCGACTTCAAACAGATCTTTCTGAGAGCTCTATCTCCAGTGAAGACCCCTTCCTTTATTCACATTCGCCAACTTAATAGTTATTTATCTCGAATAAACATTGTGTTCACATTAATTTACATAGTGCTCAGTCTCATTCTTTTCGCAATTCAGTCAAAGGCAGAGAATTCAACCTTACTTTCGTAAAACATTTTCTGTCGAACGTCATGTTTAGCATTAAAAGAACATCAGCCATATCACTGAGCCACTGGGAAGGGGGCTCAGTGTACCTCAGGATACCACAACAGTAAGTATGTATTTTGTGTACTAAAAGTAATTTGCAAATCTTCTTTACGTGTTCTGTATACAAACAGTTGAATTAATTTAGTTAATAAAAAAATCATAACGAAAAGAAGCTCGCAGTAAAGAGGTAATAAAAAAAGGTGCTAACTTCACAAGAAAATGCTTATTAGAAAAATATTTTCATCCAAAACAAGGGTTTGGTCATTTATTCACAAGACAAAAGGTTCTCTCGTGATGCTTATACAGGAATACTCGTTTCTGTTACATTAATCTGTATCATTTAGACTGTTACCTATAACCTGATTGATTATATCAGTATACACTCAGTGGGCTGGAATTACAAGTCGTCGTTAAGGGCCTGCCGTGTTTTAAATGGATTAGATTAATTTCTTGCGAGACAAGTCGTTATTATATGCAACGTGACTATATATTTGGCTATTATTCAGAACTTGAATGGGAATACGTCAATGTCGCGAATTAATTCATAACTTTAACAGAAGATGTTAGTAAACCAGCAGTCTTTTTCTTTTCCTGGCCCTTATGGTTCAGCGATAAGTCTGAAGGCTTGTAACGCTAAAAACCGGGTTTCACTACTCGTGGTGGGCACAGTGCAGATAGCCCATTGTGTAGCGTTTCACTTAACAACAGCTATTTTTTTTCTTGGGTAAGTAAATCGTTGTAGTTAGTGATAGTTTAACTAATTTCCATTTTGTTTATTTTACGTTTATTTTCTTGTACGGATTGTTTTAATTTGGTGTTTCAAAATGTGAGCTTAGTGAAATCATGAAAGTGTTAAACGTGATCACTTATTCGACAGATTCTTATGTATTTTTAGAGCCTGTTAATGACACCTTGGTTTGTAATGTTCGTGACAGTCTATTTTTTAGCATTGAAACGCTGATATGTGTGTGTGTGTGTGTTTATGTATGCCAAATTTTCTTTAAATATAGTTTATACTTAGCGTTCCTTTTTTCTTATCGTCCTTTTTTTAGATAATGTTAAAATTCTGTTACAGTTCCGCCTTTTTTGAATATTAGAACAAACGTTAATTTGAACTTATGAATGAAAATAAAAATGTAAAGCAAAATAATTTTACTTTTACTGTTATTTAAATTAAACTGTTAAAACGAGTCCAAAAACACAAAAACCTTGGTGCTAAAAGACAGACAAATAAAACTAGGTAACAAACAAAAAGTTTGATAAGGATAAATTATACCTTATTAAGAAAGGTGTATGGATAAATAGCTTCTACGCCATCTATCATATTTGATAAGTTGTAACTCGATAAGAAGGGAGTCTGGAGAAGTAGAATCCACGCTATCTATCATATTTGGTAAGTTGTAACTCAATAAGAGGGGTGCCCAGAGAAGTGGAATCAACGCTATCTATCATATTTGGTTAATTGTAACTCAGTTAGAGTGGTTCCTGGAGAAGTGTGATCTACACCATTTATCATATGTGATAAACTGATAAAGAAAGAAAGAGAAAAAATTAAATAAAGAACAGACGTGGGTGTTCAAGCCCACACAAAGTCCACATCTAACACGACCATTCATCTTGTGCCGTCAGTTGTAGGAAGATAGCTGCTCCTGAAGAGACAGAATTATAAAATTAAATAAAAACAGATTATAACTTCCGGCCATAGAGAGTGATAAATAAAACTTATCTCCTCAAGCTGGTATTCCAGCCCACGCAATATTCTAATACGTACATAAAGAGTATAATAAAATTATTACTCTATACACTTTTTTGGGACTTGAATGAAAAATGTTTCATTTGTTGAATAGCAGTAATATCTAACCTAGACATCTCTATATTTTTTATGACTTAACTATGTTTTAGAGTTATGTAAACTTAATACGTTCCCATCCTGGAATTGGATCCTCCGCCTAAGGTTCTAACAAAAAAAACAAGCAATAGCTGTTACCAACTGTGCTAACTTGTTATCCCGTTAGCTCTACTAAAAGAACACTTATAATTCACTTAATGTATTAGGCTACCACAGTCATTCCTTCTCACAACGGCACATCCTCCACCTTAAAAAAAAAAAAAAGAAGTTCGAATTGAGTATGTTTCTGTGGTACTCAAAAGGTGTCGCCACTAACACTAAAGTCAATAATCAACTCTCACTATTCGACCCTCTTAACAAAGACATAAAATAAGTGCTTTTTCTCCCTCCTTATTTACTATAAAAGGATCAAACAAATACTAACACAATGGCCAATCATGAAAACTGTAAATGAAAAACAAGTCACAGCAAATATTGATCATGTTTTCGCAATCCTTGCATTTAATTTCTACTAATTGAACTAAAAGGGTTAACAAAAAAAAAAAACTACAGTTAGTAAGGCACTCTTTAATTAATTTCTAAAAATGGGTGTACAGCATTATATCGAAAAGAAATTGTTATTAGGATGAATATTATAGCTTACACCTCTTTAAAATATAAAGTAAGTTCATACTGAAAACTCCATTGATCAGAAAATGTATATGGTAGCCGAAGTATTGTAGCAATTGAGAGCAAAGATATTATATACTTATAATTTTATACTTTGATTTTACCTCGAACTTGTAACAAAGACAGCTGCAAGTTAGTAATGTATTCATCACGCTTACCTTTTTATAAGATTTCCCAGCAAAAGGAAGAAAGTGTTTGGTTTTATGGTGTTTTTGAAAATTTATTGGTGTTTTCTATAGAGGAACGGCAAATTTGGGATTATTTTAAAGTATTTTCTTATAAATAATAAATATTCCCTTTCTTTGACTTTTGATATCTTACTAAGAACGTATTTAAACAATTACTGGCTGAACTATGTTTATTTTGTATCTATGCAAGTATTGTGCCGCCCATTTTTCTTTTTTTTTTGTACCCTGTTTTAAATATTTAATACACGAGTTATAGAGCCATATATGTGTTTTAATACATGAGTTATAAATGTTTAATGCACTAGTTATAAATAAAATTAATGATAGAATAAAATCACAAACAACTAAAAATAACAATCAAATTATCTACGTTAAACAACGATTTAAAAACATTTTTTTTTTTTTGGTCTATTTGAACAGAAAAGTGGAAACATCAATTCAGACGAAAGTTTGGACTGTTAGACTGTTGGGCTTCATGAGCCTTCGGGACAGCATTATTTGGCTTAGTGGCGAAATATTGAGAGAATAGAATATTAGATCATTTCTTAGTAAGAACCATCTCCAATTTCTTCGGGAAAGTAATGTTGAAGTTTTGCTTCCAATGAGTCTTTATAATTGGTCAAAGAGATAGAATGTGGCCATGTGTCAACAAGAGTGGATGACAGAAAGATTTTCCATGCTTAGCAAACCGGCCTGCAACAGATTATATTATGGATAGGTCACCTTGAAAGACACCATCGTCTATGGGATCATAGTGCTGCATCATAGGGTGGATCTGGTTGGTCTTTGTGGATGTTCTTATGCCACTTATTTGTTATCCTTCCTTTCATTATAATGACTTGACCAATTTCATACCAGGAAAGCGATACTCATTTTATGACCTAATTGCCTGTACCTCGTGTACAGTTGAAACCAAGCACTCATAGTACACGCATATTTACAGTTTAGCCACATATGAATGCATATATTAGATTTAAAAAAGGGCTCATTTGGATAATAATAATAATAAAATTTGCCATAAATCATGATCCACAGTTTTTGTTCATTGCATCTTTGTACGTTTCTGAAAATACTGAATATCTTGTGGATAGCCGACATTGCATCGTGCAGTTGTATTTTAATACTGGTTGATGATGCTCTAGACTGAACTATGACCAAATTAGTTGCTTTTGTCTTCCTGATTTTTTGTTCCACAATGCGACTCAATAAGTTGCGTTTCCGATCGCACATATGGAATTTCCTGGCAATGTTGCTCTTTGCATTTTACCATATGAAGTCGGATGACAGTACTTTAGACACTGTATTTTTGAGACATCGTTAAGCTCTGGAATCTTGGTTATAGAATTATCTACAAGGTTGACCTTTTTTTTTTGTTATTTCTGTTTCGAAGTATGCTGAAATTTTTGCTGGAAGCTATGATGTCTAAAACTGAAACATAGTAACAATGGTTAGTTCTAATGGTGATTGTTAGTTCTGACCGTATGCACTCTGACACGTGGAAATTATATTTCGTGTTCGACGTGCAGGATTTTCCTTTTATATTAAGACGTTTTGTTGCCTGTTGAAACTAGCAAGTACGTTAACTTAGTTTTCTAACTTCTACTTATGGGGTTATATTGCTATCATACCAGTTTATTGTAGGCATCTTTATTGACAGTTGTAAGTGTGTGTATATGTTAAAACGAATATCTTATTGAATGAAAAAGACCTGCTGTAGATCTTCTATTCTTTATACATTCATGTTGAAACTACAAGCCTTTTTTTTGACGCCATAAACGCTTAGAACAGTTTATTCTTTGGTGTTTCAAGTGGTAGTGCTTTTTCGAACTAAGGAATAGTTTATAGATAACTCACTTTTGAACTTCAAAAAAACAAAACAAATATCTACAACGTGAAGAACAGATTGTTTTCTGGTTCAGTAGTTGTGTTCTGTGGCATTTTTATTTTAAACACAGGTGTTTATGACACCATCGCGTGCTTGTAGCAAATATAGGGACGACTGTGCGATATCGTACGCTCACTTGCGTTTTCCCACTCCTGCATAAGTACGGCATCAAAAATTGATTATGAATTAGGTGTATTCGCCATACACTTATAATGTAGAGTGCAGTTGTAGTCCTTGTAGGCGTTTGTATATAACGTTTTGAACCTTTACGTAGAGTGTTGTACATTATGGTTTAGAATTCTAACTTTTCACAAAGGTCGGTATCAAGGCACTGTGACTCGAGATGCTGTTACAGGTATAGGGATTGAAGATACCATCTTGGTTTTAGTTGGATAAATGCTTTTATTCCCACACTTTTTAAATATAAGATACGATGTAGTAACGTTACTTTATTAGTCGTCATGTTATTATTTTCAAATCTTTCTCCAAATGCAATTATAAAGTTTTGTACTAATTATATATTACTGCATTTCCGTTACATGCTTTATTTGGCCAGGAAATTCTAAAGGAAGTCAAATTTTGAAGTTTACTGCCACAAACAGCAAAAAAACTTTCATTTGTAGAAGCTGCAAATGTGAATACCACATGTAACAAATACCATGCAACAACCAACAGACCAAAAGAAGACGATAGAAAAAACGTAAATATAAGATGTGTAACCTCAACTGATAAAATATTTCTTCTTGAGACATCAAACCATAAGCTTTCTTTGTATTTAAAATATTTAGCACACACACAAAAAAAAGACCACTTCGTATAAGGTAATATATATTGTCGTTTTACCCATATAACTCGAAATAGATTATTGGATTTTATTCCTACCTAAGTAGCCATGTTTTTATTGTTGCTATAGGAGTAAACGCGGACTAAGAATGGGATTATTTTTGTTTCAGACGTCTCAGAGCTCATATGTTACTGGTTGGTAAATATAAGAGCTATGAAAGAGTTCAGTCATCCAACTTGCTACATGAAGTTCCGCTATAAAAGATATTATTCTAGAGAATCTGAGGTCGAATCATAGGCGTTTCGGGAAAAGCTTAAGGAATGAGTCAGCAACACAAGCATCATCTAGTTTAGTAAAAAATAGTAGTATGCCTTAATATAATATAAACAAACAGCGTGGTAAAGCGATATGAAATATGTCAGAATAATGACTGAAAATACACGTATATCTTTATTTTGTGAAATAGCGAAGCTGTAGAACTGGTGTTTTTTTTTACTAGACTAGATATAGTTGAGGAAAGATGTTAGTTTTCAGGATTTTTTTTCGTATTAAAGGAGAGTTTTATATTCAAAGGTATGACTAATGCTCTCTAAAAAAACAGATGACATCAGTTTACGGTTTGTGCTGTGAATCTTAGTTGCCTCTTCATGCTGTAAGTTTAGTCGTCGTGGTGAAATGTAGAGATCTGGATGGGAGACAGTTGTGTAACAGGTTTGTAACACACACACATGACTAAGGTTTAAATTTCCATTTCTAAACTTCAATGACAGGTTTTGTCATCGTTTAAAGAGGAATCGCGTCTGTCTAACGGATAAGTGACGAACTTGATGTTTGGTTATGGGGAGAACATAATGCTTCAAGTTGTTAAAGTAAAAAAAAAAATTAATATTATAAAAAATAAATACCATATTGTATTAACAGACACGTTGGAGACATGTGATGAAGTTTGCAGAAATATTATAATATCCGTCATAAGTTAACAAAGTAGATTTAGTTTTAAACATTTAAAACAATCATAACAAATAAACGACCACTGAATATGTGTTTTAAACTACTTACTTAACTTCAGCTTCCAACTCATGATAGGTTGCCGTGGGCACGTGTGTTCTTTTCGTGAAGCAAATACGTTCATTTTAAGGTTGTTGGTGTAACAAACATTCATCGTTTATAAGTTGTAAAATATGTGAAGAAGAAAAAATTAAAAATGAACGAAACTCGACCTTTCTATTCGTGTAAGTTTTTGTAAGGTGAATAAACCATAAAATAAATAGACAGTTTTCAAACAAATATGCATAAAACTACGGTTTACTAGTTTATATGTTAAAATTATTATGAATTAGGTAGCGAGCTGACTTTTATGAACAGTTTTAACAGTGATAATGACCCCACCCCACCCCATGAGTGTATTCGTTAATTTTTTAATTGATAGTTGGCTACCCTGGTAAACCCGAGTGTCTCCATGGGACCTCTGTTTATCACGTTTCTACTACGGAATCGTGTATTTCATGATCAGGGTGTTCTTGCCCCAGATCTGCTTTAATAAATTCATCCTCTTTTTGACTTACGCAAGTGATCTTTAAGTAGCTGGATAACCGACTTATTGGATCCTGTGCTTCTGTTATAAATACCATAAGGCCCTCTGTATTACTGCGCTATTAAGTCCTTCCACCTCCATCCAACCACATCTTTTACTGACTATATTTATATATATATATATACCAGCTGGAGTACTCGGAAGTTATGTAAATTCATGATTAATGAAAGTTATCTTATATGCTTCCCTTATATGTAATTATAAAAAAACGCCCATAAAAACTGCAAAACAGAAATTATGAAACCGCAACTTTGCACGTATCTCCTCATGGACCCTACAAACCTTCTTACCAAATTTGGTGATGATCCATCAATGGGGGACGAAGTAATGGTAAAAAACGACCATAAAAAATGCAAAACTGAAAATTTGTATGTACCTCCGCATGTACCTAATGAACCTCCATACCAACTTGCGTGAAGATCCATCCAAACCCAGCGAAGTGGTTACATGTAGATACAAGAGACAACAGACAGTAATATTATATTTATATAGATATATATACATGAAAATGTTACAAATTTCTTTTCTTTTTCACCAAAGGTAAAATTGAAAAGAGAATCTGTGACGTAGAGGCCTAATGCACTCTTTGATTGGTCATACCATCTACTGTAGACTGTAGTCTCGCCTATTCAAGGCTCATCATCACATTTTGGGTCAGCAAATAAAAACAAATACAGTTAGGCTTGTTATAATGGTGATGCGTAAATAAGATTTATATGGCTTTTAAGCCCTCTTTAATTCACTATATAGTAACCTAAATTAACGTAAGTGTGTGAATGTTAGTACGGCATTCTGTCGAATTCATTATTCAATATTTACCTTTTTCTGTCCACACTTCTCATGCATAAGTTTCAATAGGATAGAGTAAAATAGTGAGAAACTCAGTTGAATCATTCATAATCTATTTATTTCTCATCCTGTTCTGATATTTTACAGTGGTTCACTGTAATCTGCATTAGTGTAGCACTGATGTTATTTTAATCAGAAAACAAGTAAATATTAACTGGATTTGAAGACTGGCAACTTGCTCTACTGTACTTACGATTATCGTCAATGTTTTTATTACGGTTTCTGTATCGTCCAGTTCGATAGTAAATCCCAGCACTGATGTTATTTTAATCAGAAAACAAGTAAATATTAACTGGATTTGAAGACTGGCAACTTGCTCTACTGTACTTACGATTATCGTCAATGTTTTTATTACGGTTTCTGTATCGTCCAGTTCGATAGTAAATCCCCTACGTACTGTAGAGAGGCCTGTAAGAAATAATCTCGTTACCAGGACGATTTTTTTATTTTATCTTATTTTTTATGTCTGTTCGTCCCCTTTAGAAAACAGGTTTTGTTGTGAGCATAGTAACACACGCTTGCGTCCCAACAGCTGTCGATTTCGTCCCCTGTCCAAGGGTAATTGCCCTCTTCTTCTTCCCCTCTTGGTATCTACCGGAAGCTAATTTTACTAGACAAATATGGGTGCCGCTACACTCGTAGTGGGCTAAGCTGTTTCCTTCCAACACGCTTGTGAAAGGTTATTACCTGTTATTATGTTTGCGTTTGTTTTATTTCTAAATAATTACATATTATATATGTATGTATTGGCAAGCTTAATCGGTAATCGAATTATTTGAAATTCGATTTTGATTTCGAGTAAACTATTAGGAGTAAACACGATTAGAATCTGTTGTCTTTGACTAAGATTCAGTAAAGGTATTTTTGTTCTTTTGATATTTGCTTTTACCCATTCAATTTCAAGCACGGAATATATATATATTGGTGACTATAAAAGAGTGTGTGTCCCCCGGAGAGTCAGAGGTGACATTACGGACATACAACGCTAAAATCTGAGGTTCGATTTCCCGCGGTAGATACAGCAGGTAGCCCAATATGGCTTTGCTTTAAACCAAACAAATAAAAGAGTGTGAGTGAAATACGAACAGGAATCTTTATAAAGAATAGCGTTGTTCAGAGCGAGTTAGCAGAATGTTTTAAAATACTTGATTTTTTTTGTATAAAGTTGTTTAATAGTTCGTAAACTTCGTGCTTATAAATTCGTGTAAGATTACTTTTCCTATGGATACTTGTAGATCGTTTTGGCCTTTAAAACTCCCGATTTATTTTATTTTTTTCATGACGATACGAGTGGAATGCATGATACAGTATCCTGCATTGTTATGTACCTTGAAAAAATTATCTAGTGATGCACTGAGAAGAATGAAAGACTAGTAAAACCATTTGATTATCGAGGAGATGATTCGTCGGTAACTGCTTTTGGTCACGCTTGGCAGCTACCGCTTTTGTTCAATGATGTAGTCACGTGGCACGTGCAGCTTGGTTTCGTTGCGACCTCCCGTGACACGTGCCAGCTGTGAGGGCATATATCATATCAGTAATAGACACCATACACAGAAGCTAGGTCATCCTTGTGGTCTTGGCACGCTGCCAGATAATTAGGATTGAGGCTCGTGTGTTAGAGTTGGATGTGAAAGGGAGGACTTGAATAGCGTCAGTTAAGAGATTGCTGCGTTCGCTCTTTGTGATGTAAGGTGGATCATTTAGTTTAGCAGTCATTGTGCAACAGTTCATATTTAACAATGATTTTATGAGCAGAAATATCGCAGCAAAACATATAATGCACGAACAAGTTGAAAGTTCCAGTTAATGGTGCAGGAATTTGCTTCGAACTAAGACATCGCTCATTGTTTATATAATTCGCGAAAACTCTATTAAAATGTAGGTTTTTTGTCTGCTGTGATTCACATACTGTAATTAATTATACTAATTTCCATGAACTTGGTAGTTATATGTATACAACAGTTCATGCTTATCTCCTAAAAAAAAGAATTATCAATTGAAATTACATACATGCATATATAACTTGTATTATAACAACATTTCTCAAACATTATAAAAAAAGTCTCTTGTAAGTAGCCTAAAAAAACAGCTCCAGTTGGATACTGGAACCAATTTCTAGGATTGTAAATTGAATTTTTCAATTTGTCCTAATCATGTATAAAAACTGTGTATTACGACTTCAATAACATATCGAATAGTACATTTTAAAAGTTTACGATGGTATAAAAAAAAAACTTTGTTTGTCACAGGTCATTTACATGTATTACTTTGCACTAAAATACTTCTAAAACTATTGAAGTACACTAATCAATATATTTACGAAACATATCGAGAAGATTATTGTGTTTTAATTATACTTTGTATGTGTAATATTTTTAAACGTAGTTTGCTTCTATCGTTAAAGCGTCGGTTTGAATGTGTATAGTGACCGTAATACTTGACGTAACATTTCTCACGTGCATTCTTTTAATAAACCTGTCTTTTAGTACGTTTTTGGTTTGTATAATATCAACACATGTAATCCATAAGATAATAAACCTGTCTTTTATTACGTTTTTGGTTTGTATGATATCAACACATGTAATCCATAAGATAATAAACCTGTCTTTTAGTACGTTTTTGGTTTGTATAATATCAACACATGTAATCCATAAGATAATAAACCTGTCTTTTAGTACGTTTTTGGTTTGTATAATATCAACACATGTAATCCATAAGATAATAAACCTGTCTTTTAGTACGTTTTTGGTTTGTATAATATCAACACATGTAATCCATAAGACAGTATTCTTAAAGCTATTGTTTTAAAACCTGTCATGTAGTACTGCGTTTTTCAGATCAGTAATACTAATCAGAGGTGTTGCTAGGTACTTAAAAGATTCGGGGCTCGAGCCCATCTCACCACCCTCTCTGAGATCATGGTTTTCTATTCTGATTTTTCAAAACACCAACTGGGGATTCAGGGCACAGGCCCCGTATGCCAGCGCTTAGCGACGCCTCTGAATACTGATAGTTGCTTACTTCAACATAGAATTGTTTGTGTAATTTGTTTCAAGAGCTGTATTTGTGGTTACTGTGCCAGGACTGATGGTCCAACCCCATTATTTAACTAAACAAGAGTAGCCCAGAATTTGGCGGTGGGTGCTGTTGACTAGTTCAGTATATCTGCCTTCTTTTTTTCTATCACTTCAATATTATGGAAGGCTATGTGCAGATAGCCTTTGTGTAAGTTCACGCGAAATTCTAAAATAAACAATTGTTTTAAAATCTGTTTTATAACAACGTTTTTGACTGTATAGTTTCAGAACTCTTAAACTTTAACAAAATTGTTTGCGGAATTAAGAACTGGAAACTTGTCGTATAACAAACTTTTTAAGATATAGTTTTAAAAACGTAAACTTTAACTCAAAGTCGATTATGTACATTTGTTTTATGAACCGGAAACCTGTTTTATAAAAATAATAAAAAATAATGGATTTTGGAATTTCTGGATGCGGTGAGATTGTAAACATCGAATGCCACATGTCAGTTAGTAAAATAACTCGGCAAACATAGGCAGAAATATACAGCCGCATTTTCCACTGCTTAACATAGGATAACTGTGTACATTTTTTTTTGTGATTTTAACTATAATTTGGTGGCTCTTTGATGGCTGCTGGGGGATAGGGAGCAGCAGCAAATATCTCCTTGGCTCTCCCCCCCCCCTTCATTATGTTGTTTTAATAATTGAAAGAAACCAGTCAAACGATGTCTTTACTGTGTAGTACACTTAATATTGTTGTAAACCATAAAATAACATTGCTAATGTGACGTGTTTTAAGAACTCAGAATAAGTGTGGCTCGTTTTAACGTGCCCTCCCCCACTCCCTTCCCTAGTGGCTCAGCGGTGAGTCTGAAAGCCTATAACACTAAAACTTGTTTTCGATACCCGTGGTGAGTACAGCACAAATAGCCCCTTGTGTAGTTTTGTGCTTTATAACAAACTAATGTTCCAACGTGTTTTTAGCAAATGAAACTATAAACTATTCGATCGACGTATGAATCGTAACTTCTAGGTTTTAGTAACAGAGATATAGAATTAGAATGTTAAACTTTTGCTACAAACCTGGGATAAAACGCGATTAACCTTACTCTGGCAAGTTCATGTATTAACATTGCTGTATGAAGAAATTGTCATTGAAAATCTCTTTTTAAAGAACATTGATTATATGTTTCTTATTTCGAATATCTCTATTTTTAACTGTTATTGTAATTACATAATCATATACGCTATTGATTCCGGTGTACTGCGTCATTCAACCACCAGATGGCAGCTGACCGATATTCAGTAGAACCTTCTACCTCATGGCCGTTTGAGGACGGAAGTTCTTTGTAGCTTGTGTTGGGGTCAAAGAGAGTGTGCTTCGAAAGGCTTCAAATAGTAGATTTTCTGTACCCTGACATCCTGTGCGTGACTGAAGATTTGGTGACGTAAATAATGGTGTTTGTTTCTGTGTCCGTATTTTATCTTATACGTGATGAGAATCCATATTCTTTATTTATTGCCCTCCTTTTTCAGCTTTATTCACGTCCTTTCACACACATGTATGTTGGAAGTGACCCATTTCTTTCCAGTATTTCAGTTCTCTTTTGTTTCCTTATGCTGATTTTAAAAGTTATGTTAGAAGTATATATATATATTTTTTTCTTTTAGAAATGGCTGGTTGTCAGATAAAAACTGTAGATCCATTTCCGAGGTAGGTGAAGAATTGGCAATTTGGAAAGGAAAACGTCCCTACATCTTTAGCACGTTTGTGGATCCTTCATTTTCTGCCTTTCATGTTTCGCATTCGTCTAACCTTTGTGTTTCTGTGATACATGTTTGTGCATTGTTGGCAGTGGGCAATCATTATACGTTTATAATACTTGGATTGTATTTTGATACCACTAATAAAAGTTAGATATTTCTTATAAGACTTGAGTGTTTACATATATGTTAATAACAACTCATATATACTGTTAACAAATTCAAA
>NW_013666150.1:498537-505508 GCF_000517525.1 Limulus polyphemus
GTGCAGATACTAGAGTATGTTGTAACAACTACAGATTCTGGAATATGTTGTAGCATGTGCAGATACTAGAGTATGTTGTAACAACTACAGATTCTGGAATATGTTGTAGCATGTGCAGATACTAGAGTATGTTGTAAGAACTACAGATTCTGGAATATGTTGTAGCATGTGCAGATACTAGAGTATGTTGTAACAACTACAGATTCTGGAGTGTATTGTTATTTAGGATGACATTTCATACTTTTTGAATATTCTACTTTTTTTGTTAGCATTTGTCAACCTACTTTCCTTAAATCGTATGGGATTGAATTTATTGTACACGCATCAATGCTAGGCGTATCTCAATTATTACATCAAATGATGTTCTGTGAAGCGTTATTCCCGAATGAGTTGAAGTCTGTACTTAATGAAGCTGATATTTTCCCTTTAAACTCGGAGGTATAAATAAATAGCTATAGAGATGCACCAACAGTCAATTTTGCAGCCACTCTCCTAGCTACAAGATCTTCCAACGATAATGGTTCCCACTTTGTGGTCCTTTTTTTTCTTTTTGGTATTGTTTTTAGCCGCGCCTAACGGCTCATAGAACGACTCTGAGTTTGCTTTTTGTTTTTCAAGTACCAACTTTTAGCTCATAGTTCCGTCATCTCTTGATTGTTAGTTTTTTAGAGCAAAGCCACATTGGGCTATCTGCTGTGTCCATCGCGAAGAATCGAACCCCGCACTTTAGCGTTGTAAGCCCATAGTCTTATCGCTGTTCCATAGGTGGACATAATCTCTTGACTGATTTGAGATCTAATTACTCTTTTGGATTCAGGAGGTCAAACCCTTTTGATTGATGTATTTCATCAAGCACACAGTCTCATAGATTAATTTACTCTAATCCTGCCTAAACGAATTTCAAGTGCCGCCGCTATTGAGGATTCCCTCTTGTTTAAGTCTTGAACACTTTCTTCCTGAATGTCCAAAACGTATGGCAACGCTGAATGTCTCATAGCATATGCAAGCTCTACAGTGCAAAATAAATGAAAACTTTTCAAAAAAGGAAGTAAATGTAAGGTTGGCTAATATCAAAGCTTCAAAAACAATGCAAACAAAATAGTGGGAATGACATTTGCATCATCCATAAATAATAGCACAGGTATACAGTGTAGTAGAATGTTAACAGAGAAAAATAGGATAAATTAAACTCAATTGGGATTGAAGAGTTATACATATTGCTATATGTCAATTCTTGCCTTTTTGAAGGACTGATATTAGCCATCCCTACATTTACTTTCTTTTTTGAAAAGCTTTTTCTTCACTTGTTTTTTTTTAATGCAGTGTTTCGAAAGACATAGGAAGATTGTATTTATAACCAAGTTATAAATACAATGATGTTCCAACTGTTATATTTATTGTTTATCTATTATTGACTGGTAATTCCTGTTTCACACTGTACTTAAGCTTTTTAACGGAACAACAAATTTTTGTAAGAAAGCTAACTTCAAGGGATAATGATAACATCGTTTACATTATAATTATAATGTTTTTAAATTACTACTAGTTATTGATAATTCTTATAAAAGCGGATACTCCGTTTGAAGTTATGTCACCTCACTGAAATTGGTTGACACCATTGTTTTGTTTTTGAGTTATCATGTAATAAAAAAGAAGCAGAAGAAAGACGAACAAGGAATTCAAACTTTTTGCTATGATATTTATAGACATCCCGTGTGGCTCAGTTATTACATAGATATTGATATAAAAGGAAACACTGTATAGTATTGTAAAGTTCTGATCACCTATTGACGATAAGATACCATTTCGATGAACAATCTGAGCCATCCCTACATAGGCAGTGCTGCCGCCTACCCGATTGTGCCTTCTAAAACTTGTTCCTCATATTTTGTGTAAGACCGTATTATGTAACATTACAAATTATTGCACCAAACACTTCCAACGCTGCTGTGCGAACATTTAGAAAATAAAACAGTTTATTACTTGTATTATATGAATGTAAAACATTCTCAGCTTGCACAAATACAAATCTAGCTCAATAAATACCTTTTAATCCTTGTTAACATTAAATTGTGAGTGAAAAACTCGATAAGGAAAAAGAGACTCTGGGACTGGGACTTGAACCCAGGACTTCTAGCTAACAGGACTAGTGCTGTTTCAAGGTTTTAGTCAGAAAGTTTTTTTTCTCTAACTTTAGTGCTATCTTAAGTTCGTTGATTATTGACCTTCAACCTCTTGGAGGCCTGGACTGCCCATTTGACAGTTCTGGCAAATGTCAGAAGGGCCAATGCCCTCAATAGTTGGTGGGCTGGTTCTCATAAAAGAAACACGTAATCAAATACGGGATACTTTATTAAGCCTATGTAGATTCAGCAAATAGCCAAGACTACAAGTAACTCGCTACATTAAAAAATCCACATAAAATATATTACATACAGAGTGAAGTGAGCAGCCTTTGCTCCCAGCAACTTTAATTGAAAAAGACTGTAGCGCTTACTTAGGCTAGCAGTGGCTCCATCCTAATACTGGACTTATCACGCTGTAAGACGTTGAGTCACATTACCACATGAGAAGAAATTATTCAAGCAAAACAAGACACCAAAACCATAACTAATTAGTACACTATCACAAATTCACAAATATAGACAATCGTTAACATACCGAAGTGTGGATTCATGGTTCGCGCCCCATTACCAGAAGAGGAAAAAAAATGCGCTTCGCAATTTGGAGCTGTGAGTGCGTCATAAGAGTGATGATCAAATCCCACTAGTCAATCAGAGTAGCACACGAGTTGGAGATGGGTGATGTTGACTATCTGCCTTCCCTGTAGTCTACTACTTCAAAGTTTAAGGACGGCTAGCATATAAAGCTATCGCATAGTTTTGCGCGAAATTAAACAAATAAAACTATTTTGCCTGTCCTGATACGCATTCGCCCACTTTGTTTTGATTCTCTCCTTAAACAAAGTATTAGTAATCTTATAATAAAAGGCCTGGCATGGCCAGGTGGCTAGGGCGCTCGACTCGCAATCTGCAGGTCGCGGGTTTGAATCCCCGTCCCACCAAACATGCTCGCCCTTTCAGCTGTGGGGGCTTTATAATGTGACGGTCAATTCCATTAAAAAAAAGTGTAGCCCAAGAGTTGGCGGTGGGTGGTGATGACTAGCTGCCTTCCCTCAGATCGGCGTGTAAGAAATGTGCTATTTGTTACTGTCAATTCTGTGATGATACACTTTTTTGTGTGATGCCTATAACGTGACTGGCCTGGCTTATAAGTTTCTATTGATTCTGTCTTTCACACAAGTTGTCTGTGAGAGAAGCTTCTCTACCTTGAAGCTTATTAAAAACTGACTGAGGAGCAGTGTATTCCAGGAGCACTTTGATTCATCCATGCTCATGGCAATAGAAAAAGACGTCCTTACGAGACTTGATTTGGATGAAGTAATCGACAGAGTACCGTCCAAAGTCAAACCTCTAGTTCATCGTCGTAGAAGGTAGAAGCAGGACAAAGTAGGGGATTGCTGGGTACAGGTGAGGGATATCCCACAAGTCCACTACGGTAACCATGAAGAGTGGCCTGAGTTACCTTGAAACGACCTGGCTAAAGCCGACAGAATACTCAGATGATGTAAAAGGATTGATTTAAATAGAATATGGAACATAAATGTTAAAGGACGACTAATTGAGACAAGAATCATAATGGCAACTTAGAACATATGTGGATTGAATATTAAAGAGTGAGATATTGTTGAAATAACGCAGACGTATAAAACCAAGCTACTACGAATATCAGACACAAGAAAGATGTTGGTCAATAAGACGATACATGGAGATTACACTCTTATATAGGCTGGAGTTGACCAGGAGAACAGAGAAAAACATGAAGTAGATTTCATATTATATCCAGCCATAGAAAAGTATGTTCCAGAGGTAGCATACATATCAGAAAGACTCATCAAAGTAAAGGTTTAAAATGAAGAAAAGACGTAGTCCTACATAAAGCTGTGTGCTCTTACACAATATAGGAAAAGAAGAATTATTTGACAGTCTGGTACATACGCTAACTGAAATTAAGGAGGAAGATGAAGCAATTATCATGGGAGGTTTCACTGAGAAAGATTGAACAACAAGATCACCATAGGAGGAACACTTAGGACCACATGTTGACAGAATGGAATCGTAATGGAACGTTGCTCCTGGAACTGTGCACATAACAAGGAGTTTTAATTAGCAACACTTTTTTTTTCAACATTTTACACATTATGTATTAAAGAAGGAGTCAAATAGTTAGTTGGTACAAGTGGAATGATTTAAGAACAGCATCACAACTAGACTACATCCCGACTAGGTTGACCATGACAAAAAGCGTCATTGAAGCAAAAGTTATTCGAAGCATACACATAGATAGCAGTCATAGACCAGTAGTGCTAGACACGAAGACAGAAGGACACAGGAAAATAAATTGAGTTACATCACTACCAGAGACTGTCAACAATAGGAAGCTTAACGAAAAGGAAGTAAGGAATAGAGTGAATGAATAGGAAGAGACATGCAGAACTGATGAAGAATGGGGAATATTCAAAGAAGACTTTACATCAATACTAAAAGAGTGCTGTGGGACAAAGAAAATAGGAGGAATGAGAAAAAGAGGCACAATATGATGGAACAAAAAAGTAAAAAAGCCATAAAGGAGAAAAATGTGGAAAGGCGAAGCAGGTGACGACTACGTAACCTAATTCATAGCAAGAAGAAAGGATAAAATAGTAGTAAAAGAAGCAAAAGAAACATCATGGAAGAAGTTTGAAGAAGAACTGGTTCAAAAATGTGAAAGAACCAAGAAAGTTCTATAAACGTGTAAAGTCAATAAAACAATAAAATGAACCTTTTATCCCTACAACAATAAAATGATTAATAATGAAAAAAAAGGAAATCCATTGAAGTATGATGAGTAGATTAGATCAAAATGGGTAGAATACTTCAAATACTTTTTATACCCTTAGAGCAAAGAAAGCTTTCAAGAAACAAAACAATTTATTCCAAGTCATGCAAAGTATGAAGAGCCTGATATTCTAAGAAGTGAAGTTAAATAAGTAATAAAATCAAGTCCTCAAAACAAGGCAGCAGATATTATTGGTGGATTAAGTACAGAAGCCATAAAAGCATATGAAGAGGTTGGGGTATTATGGCTTACAGAGATTTTTAACATCGCATAATACGAAAAAATAGTACCAGATGACTAGCAAACAGCAATCATTATACCCATGTGGAAAAAGAAAGGAAGCAAAAGAGACTGTGAGAAGTACAGTCCTACTAAGTCACGTGGGAAAGATGTTTGCAAAAATCCTAGAAAAGCGAATGAGATCAATAGTTGAAAAACAATTGAGCAATGCACAGATGGGGTTTCACAGTGGCAAAAATTGCACTGATGCCATATTCACGCTGCTACAGCTAAGTGAACAGACAATAGAACACAATCAACAACTTAATTTAGTTTTTATTGACTTGATAAAACGCGTTTGATCGGGTCGGCAGAGCTGCACTATGGACTATACTAGAAAATTATGGTGCAAAGGGCACTTTACTGGGCAATATAAGAGTAGCAAATGTACTGTTAGAACATAAAGTGGATTGAAAAATTGAATAGATATAACATCTGGCGTGCTTCAAGGATGTGCCCTGTCGTGCCTACTCTTCACAATATACATGGGCCAGCAAAAGAAGCAAATTTAATGCCAGAAAAATCAATGAACTCATGATCCCAAATGATCAGGCCCTGTTTGACAAAGATGAAAAAGCCATCTTAATAAACTGAACACACAATGCAAAAAGTATGATATGAGAATCAGCAAGGTAAAGACGAGCATTGGGAAAACACCAAGAAAACTACAAGACTGACTATTGAGGATATCCAACTGGAGCAAATTAAGGAGTTCAAGTATTTATGGAGCGTCTTCAAGGAAGATAGCAAATTAGACAGGGAGATAGAAACAAGATGTCAGAAAGCAAACAATGGAACCTATTAGATGCCCCCCCCCCACATTGTGATGTCCAATAAAGACATTCTCTTACAATGGAACCTATTAGATGCCCCCCCCCCACATTGTGATGTCCAATAAAGACATTCTCTTAGAAACTAAAATAACACATATCAACATCGTATTTATACCATATTTATGCCAGACATGGACTGCCAGTAAGAGAACCGAATAAAGAATAAAATTATGTGAAATGCGATACCTCCGTAAAGTTGTAAGTAAGACCAGACTGGATAAAGTAAGAAGTGAAACGATCACACAACAGCTTGGATTGAAACCGTCACTGAAATATATAGAAAATCAGAGATTGAAATGGTTCAGCCACTTAGTGCAAATTGAATTTAGAGTAGCCACCAGCAAGAGAATATAATTTACAACTAACAAGAAATAGAGGCAGAAGAATACTAAGGAAGCGTTGGGTCGATGGTATCAAAGACAGAGCTAAAAACATGAGACTAACAAATGCTGAAACGTCACACTTTGCCTTGAAAAGACGGTTGATTGGATCACGACGCTGATGGGTAAAAGTGGAGGACAAAGGAAAGAAGAATTGACGGAGTTGTGGAAAAGAGTGGACTCCTGTGAAGTCTGCTTATCCCTAAAAAATTCACCGTATTTTATTATTATTATTTGTGGCTTGTTGTTGTTTGTAGTTAAGCACAAAGCTTCACAAAGGGATATCTGTGCTCTGCCCACCGCGAGTATCTAAACCCGGTTTCCAGCGTTATGAATCCGTAAACATACCACTGTGCCACTGGGGGGCATGTGGCTTGTTGCTTATAGAGATGTATGTGGCCGTGCAGTCAGTCAGTTTAGAAGTGTACATGTGAGGAAATCGAGTTATTAAGTTTACTAAACTGAATAATGAATCAGACCTTGTTTTATTAATTGTTTGTTTGTTTTGAATTTCGCGCAAAGCTACACGAGGGCTATCTTC
>NW_013666150.1:506508-543147 GCF_000517525.1 Limulus polyphemus
GGATTGACCGTCACATTATAATGCCCCCACGGCTGAAAGGGCGAGCATGTTTGGTGTGACGGGGGATTCGAACCCGCGACCTGCATATTGCGAGTCGAGCGCCCTAACCATCTGGCCATGCCGGACTTGTTTTATTAATGAGCAAAGATTCCAGTTTTTCTTGAAAAAATAATAAGATTATCTGATAAAAAATAAAAAACCCAGCGATTTTCGTGATTACAATTAAAAGGTAAACTCGATTCCCTCTAACCACATTACACACACGTATATTAGTTAAATGCAATGTTTTATTCACACATTTACTAAATAAGTCGGAGCTTACCACACCATCGACTAATAAAACAAATTTAAATAAATGAACTTCCATACATAAATTGAAATAAATAAATGAACTCACTGTACATTTTATTTCAAGAATGTCTGTGTAGGCCTGCTGTAGTCTAGATTTACAGAAAAACAGTAGAAAAAACGTTCCGGTACGAAAAAAAAAAGTTTTAGTTCACTCTTTGTAACTGCTCTTTGCCAAAGGTCATGTTTTTATGCATATATATACACACACAGAAAAACGAACCTCTTTAAGCATTTTATTAAAGTGTTTTTATATGAAATTAAAGTGTACAATCAAACACGAGAAGGTAATATTGTGCACATTGCAGAAGTTAACTCTGATGCTTACACAACGAATTCGATCGTTATAGTACATAGAGGTTCTTTATTCCCACAAATTCTACATTCTTACGTCGTAATGAGTTCAGGCGCCACAGTCTCAACGTAGGCCGGTGTGTATTAAAATACTAGCGCCGATTTTTCGTCTCAAGTCTGTCACTGACCTCTTGGTATGTCTTTATATTGTATTTTGTAGTCATGATTTGTGATGCACTATGAACATGACCTTGAATCCTATATCGTCGTTCGACTTTCTGTATACGTGTTGCATTACGGTTTTAACTATATCATAACACGATAATAATAATTGTGATTGTTACCGTTTTTCCTGCGCTACGGTGGTAACATTAGTACCGATTATTACCACAGTTACAAAGTAATAATCATTGTTCATCTTTACTGTGTCCTGTGTTGGGACATGTAATACTTGTTTTTGTTATTATTTATTTTACTAGCGTATAGCCCGTCAAAATTGACGGGGCAAGTACTACCACCCCTCCCCATAGTATACCCTAACCTCACATTTCATAGCTAACTGAAATAAATCAATCAAATTTGACCAACAAAGAGGCAGAAAAATGTAGTCGAGGTAGTCAAACGTCAGTAAATTCCTTTGTGAGCCAATCAAAATTAAGACCATTCATGAAATGAATTTGTGGCATATTCATAGAATAATTATTGGTAAAAAATCAGTTAGATTAACAATTTATAATATATAGAAAAGTATGATGGTACGTGAGATAACATTTGCTCAGTATTACCGTTTCCCATATGAAGGAACAACTGTTTGCCACTACGAAAAAATGATTTTTTTCCCCATACGGATTGACTCTGTAATAGCTGTGAAACATTTTAAATTACAATAATACAGTTTTTACTATTTGCAAATATTATGATGTTTATTGCATTGTACTATAGGAAGCAAAATTTCTAAAAGCTTATCTAGTTACAAAAATAATAAATAAAATAACAAAAATACTTCTAAGTTATCTTGAACCTACCCAAAAGAAAACTGTTGCTTCTTTAGTTTCTTTTTTCACTCCTGGAAAGGTTTTCAAATCTCAATTCCTTTGGCTACCCAATGGCAAGTTAAGTTAAGAAAACGTAGCAGAGAGGAAGAGAACACTGTATCGTGTGATCTGTTTTTGTCATGTAATTCTCCATATAAAATGTAAAGGACCCGTGTATATTAGCAAACTGTACATATCAAAATGACACTGAGGTACAGAAAAAAATGGGACAATTTAATAGTTTTACTGCTTATGATCGGGACACACACTCACACACAAAAGGATAAGAAATAGGACGTCTGGTAACCCTATTTATGAAGCAGTAATTACTGATGGGGGCCCTTATGGAATTATCGTATCCGTTTTTCTGTCAGCTACCATGTTTTCATATAATTGCATTGGCGTCTGTAAGGTTAAAACATTGTTTAGTAAATTGATAGCGAAGTACAGTCATACACGTAAAGAGGGTTTTACTTTAGTATCACAGGAAATGATTAGAAATATTTGCTAATGCAAAATACTGATAGTATCGTGAACATTGTCGTTAACATATAAAATATAAATAACCAACCACTCATACGTGTTATTCCTTTGATTATAATGATAAAGTACAGAATTTATAAATATGCTTATTCACTTAATTTACAAACGACATTCTTAATGTATTTAGGTAGAAGCTGTTGTATAAAATGATTGCACTTAACAAAAGCTAAGACGATCCTCATAATACTGATTTAGAATTTTTCGAACAAGACAAGTGTTGTAGCTGTTTTCTCACATTAATAAACAGACGCACAGACAGACCTTTTTAACGCAACACTCGGGGAACCATTCATAACGGGTAGTCCCGTCTGACAGGAGAGAGGTGGGGGGGGGGGAGAATTTGAGTAGTGTTAGTTGAACTTACGGTGTTTGTGTGCCCTCAGTGACGGCTTTGTCTTGTGGCTGGCATGCGCTTACCGCTGTAATCTCGGGCCAGCAAGTTTCACAGGATGAATTTTACTGGTTTGTAGTACTAGCTGCGTTACGAAGAAAGGCAGACTTCACTCAGTGAACGAGCCAGAATCCAGATAAGAAACAGTATTTTTGAGTGCTCATTTCGTATAAGGTGTCGGTTAGGTTTAAATAGTTGGAAGTCACGACGCCTCGTATTACAGATAACTAAGGGTTTTTGTGTAAACTGCTTGAAGCACTGTAGAAATATTTATCATAAGTTAGCAGTACCGTTCCTCTACAAGCTGGCTGTCTCAGAATGAGAGCGTGAATGTGGTCACGTGACTCGAACTCGGTTTGACATGCTTGCCCTGTGGAAAGGTACGTTTAAGTTTTGTATTTTTCTTGTATGGTTCTGTGTGAAAAGTATGATACAGAAACCTCCTCTTGCATAACAGATAATACGGCTATACATTTAGCTAAGAATATTCGCGCCTTTTATAGATCCAGGTGAATTGATCTGAGCTTTGTGTTTATTCTAAAGAAAACATGCATGTTTAAAATGAAACTGGTGATTTATAAGTACGTTACAATTTACGCTTCTTTGTTTCATGAGCAACTCTGTAAGAAAAAATGTGTCATTTTCCTGCAGCGTTGAAACTTGCGTATCGTTAATTTCAAGTATGATCATGTTTTATTTGTATTATTAATATTATGCGGCGTCATGCACCTATAATAAAGTGTTCAGAGCATTTATGTATTAGAAATACGTTGCGCTAGTATAAGCTTGCACGCATACACACATACAAAGTCGATAAGGACTGTGCACAAACTTATGTAAACTTTAACAAAAGGATATATATATCTTAACATTAATAAGAAAACACAAATCCTATTGTATGCATTTCATAAAAGTAAGTAATTGAAGAAAACACGATAAAACAAAGTTTTAATGTCGAATATATCGAGGTTTGAAATTATTGACCGAGAAGTGAACAGACTTTTAAAATTCATTTTTTAGCCGCCAGATTTCTTTGCTAGAATTAGTCTTTGTGTCGTGGTTTACTAGCATTAACCAATCAGATTAGTCGTTATGTAACTGCTGGCATTGACCCAGTGTAGATATAGTGAATTATTTTTTTTTGGAGTAGGTTATTGGCTTTGATCTATTGACTATATACTAGATTAGTGTTTTTCTAGTAGTTTACTAGCATTGATCCAATGTAGGTGTACTAGGTTAGTCCCGTTTCTAGTAGAATGGGACGACGTTTCAGCTTCTAAAGTGAGGCCATCTTCAGGTTAATCTTTATGTTGTTTTCATATTCTAGTTTAATATAGTATACTGGTATTAACCCACTGTGTATATACTAGGTTAGTTTTTATGTAATAGTTTACTGGCGTTAATCCATTGCGCGTAATATTAGATTAGTATTTATGTAATCCATTTCACGTTATTTTAATTAGTACTTACGTTGTGGTTTAGTGGCATTAATCCATTGCACGTAATGCTAGATTAGTATGTACGCAATAGTTTAGTGGCATTAATCTATTGCACGTAATGCTAGATTAGTATGTATGTAGTAGTTTAGTAGCATTAATTCATTGTATGTAACGTCACATTAGCATTTATAAAGTAGTTTAGTAGCATTAATTCATTGTATGTAACGTCACATTAGCATTTATAAAGTAGTTTAGTGGCATTAATCCATTGTACGTAATACTAGGTTAGTACTTATGTAATAATTTACTGATATTACTCCACTGCGCGTAATGTTAGATTAGTCGTTATGAAATATGTACTATTAACTTACTGGTGTTGATCTGTTGGAGATATGCCAGATTAGTCTGTACGTAATACTAATAGTTTATTAGCATTGATTAGTTGTGCATATCAGAGTAGATTTTCAATGGTGAGGGGGAAAAAAAAACAACAAGTACATCTCGAAATCTGTCAAGTATTTTGCTCAGATCAAATCATTAGAATTGTTCGAAAAACAAGAAGCGCACTTTTTTCAACTGCCACAATTGTAACCTTACGTTTAGTACAGCACATAATTATGTAAGTATACTTAATTACTTGTATAAGAACGATTGTAACTTTTTCACCTGTCTTTTGGGGTGTATATATATATATAATACTTAAACTTCTGGTACAATCACATATAGTTGCTTTGAATCATCCATGACCTTGAAAGCCACGACCATATGTACGTAGCAGGCTCCAGAGTGCTCTCAAAAGGGTGTCCTCCGGTGGTACAGCGGTAAGTTTAAGAACTTCCAACGTTAAAATCCGAGGCACGATTCCACACGGTGGACGCAGCAGATAAATGTGGTTTTGCTTTCAAACAAACTAACTTGCTGTGGTGGGTGAAATTTGTTACGTTTTATTTTATTTTCACCACGTATTAGAATACTTAACTTCTTGAAGAGTACGGAGTCGAGTATGTTAGATTAAAACGATTTTGAATATGCAAATACACAAGTCACGTGACAACCACAGCCGATGTAAAGTCGCAGTCGAACGGCATGAACGTAGGTAGAATGATGCCATCAAAAATTTACCACTTTTGGGAAGAGTATGTAATGGCCTTTTCCAACACAAAATATTCATACATTCGGATTGTAAAGAATGGGTGAGATTGGAGATTTAACCTTTCCAAGAGGGGATATACATTGTATTTAATGGCATTAGAAAACGGGAATGGATCAACCTGGAACACCAGGACCATCCAAAAAGAGATCTGCGTCAAGTCGTACTCTAAACATGGTAAGCAAAGTGCATCATTTTGTAACAAGTGAGAATCCACAAACCCAAAGGTCAGTGGCAAAAGCTGTCCACGTGACTCAGACAAACACTACGCAACATAAGCAAGAAAGATTTTCGTCTGGAAAAGCGACATCAGTTGCTTCCATGAAATATCTGTTCAAACATCGCATATCTCAAGCAGCTGGAGAGTAAAACTGGTACTTATGCTATTTCATACAAAAACTGGCATGTCAAGTTGCCGGACGCAGCTCTTATGGATTTCTGTGCGATCAGACCGTTGAAATGGGTGCTGGAAAAATCATTATTCTCGTACACTAGATGGATTATGAAAAGCCTGCAACGAGGAGGGATGTGCTTTGGACATTTCAGCCTCACCACGGAGCTTTTTGCAATGGAAACGATGCTGCAAAGCTATTGACAAAATGTCGTCGTCTGCTCGTTAGGTATGATCCAAGCTGAAGCTTTGGTTTTTAGCTGATCACGATTATATCGTAAGGATGACACACAAGCCAAAGCTATGGTTCTTAGCTGATAAAGATGGTATCGCAGGGATGAGACAAGGTTGGGTACTTTATATTAAAACGATTTTCGAGCCTCAGCGTGTCGTTAAAGTCCACGTAGCCACGTCTGGTCATGCTCTATCTGATGCCTGTAATCGTACTATAGTTATTGGAAGTGGGTAAAATCTGTCGTTGTTCAATTTGAAAATAATAGAATAACAGTATAACTTGCACCCAACCTAACATACTGTGTAAATTAACATAGCAAACATAAAAAATAGCATCAACTATATTGTAAGTTGACGATCAGTTTAGTACTGTAAAGCAGTGATGAATACATAAATACACTCAACTGTCAATACTATATAAGAAATCAAAATAATACAGAATTGTACCAATTCTCGAAAACTGAAAGCTATTATCTTAAGGAGTAAATCCTGCAGGAGTAATATATATACAACCAGAAAAAAAAGCGTTTGAGAATACACATTCAACTGTGACGCAAAAAAGGAAAAAAAATGTGTGTATGTGTGTGTATGATATAAATAAGGGACACGTGTGTTTATTATCTATTTACTATTTTACGCTTTTACTGACTTAAGAGATTATTTCCCCGAAAGTTTTTAAAACATATTTGTTGTAAACCACGTATCTCGAAAAACAACTTGTTGAACCTATTAAAAGTGTGCAAATTATGAAGTTAGATAGGGCTATACTTATTCACTTTCTTCCTGTTAAGTCGAAATTGCTTGTAACCTCACTGCGGTGTGACTCATGAGGCCATGGGTGACAAGTTTGTCTACGAAGCAGTCTTGTCTGTACTACAGATAGTGTAATAGAGGTCAATATAAAAAAGTACGTGATCCTGTTGAATGCAGACTACCATGACAGGAGCGACTCTTCTGTCATAATAATGGAGGTCAATATAAAAAGTACGTGATCTTGTTGAATGCAGACTACGTGTTGAGGGCGAATCTGCCATGATAAAAATGACAATATCGTAAGACTTGAAAATTTGGTTACACATATAAAAGGGGAGTCTTAACTATTCACAGGAGTATCTCTTAAAACGAAATGGCAGTAAAATTAAGTTAGAATACCTGCTAACATGTTATGCAGTGGTGCAAGTATGCCCCTGTAGCTACCACGATTGTGTGGAGGCTGACAAACTTAAGAATTGCCGACAAGGGGAATAAATGGAGGGGCCCAGTTACTTTTTATGTGGGGGGAGGGGGCGTATTTTGTAGCTACGACACTAATGCTATGTATTTTTAAATCTCATGAATTTTATTTTGTACGCTTCTAATTGAGAACATAACATACGACCACAAATAATAACTTAGTTTAGGATTCAATAATACGACAAGGTAAGTAACAAGAAACCTTCTGTAGTGTCCCCCGATTGGATAGCGGGAAGTCCACGGTCTTATAACGCTAAATTCCGTGGTTTGATTCCCCGCTGAGAACACAGCAGATAGCCCAATATGGCTTTGCTCTAAAACAAACAAAAGCCTCCTGTAGTTTAGGAGTTATTAAGTAAGTAATAATAAAAACTGTAGTTTAGGAATTAAAGATAGGACAAGGTCAGTAACAAGTGAAAACTATTGTATTTTCGGAATTAATAATACGATAAGGGCAGTGATTATTTCGTTTCTTTGCAGTGACATTGTTTTCTTGCAAAGTCTTCAAATTGGCGAAGCTAGGGAACTCGCATGCCAAGTTATATGGCGTATTGCTTTCGTCATCTCTAGCGTCGTGCTGGTCCGATTTTCAAAATCACAGGTAAACTGGCAAGTAAAAGGACGTGCAACACCGTGACAACTTGAAGACTCACGTGCACAGGAAGGACCGCAATCCAATATATATTGTTATCTGTTTAACAATCTGTGGGGTGGTTCATAAACCTACCCAGATTGATTGGGTTGTCTTTCTGCTGTCAGGTTGGACCTGTTGAATGAAATGCAACTGACATTTTATGGAAATAATCATACAAGTTCTAGCGAAGCTATAGTGGGTTAGAATAGAAGTAGAATTCTCACAATTTATTTATATAGTGCTAGGAAGTGTGGAGTTTGCAAAGTAGACTGTCATTTTTTAGCGTGCCTGATTATGGATCCGAAGTTCTGTGGTTCGCGCCACATTACCGCCCAAAACAAACAAACAAACAAAAAAGGATTACGCTCCGTACTTTGGGGGCATGGCCCAATGGTTAGGGCACTCGACTCGTAAATGAGGGTTGCAGGTTCGAATCCTGTCACCTAACATGCTTATCCTTTCAGTCGTGGGGATGTTATAACGTGACGATTAAACCCACTAGTCGTTGATAAAGAGTAGCCCAAAGGTTAGTGGTGGGTGGTATTGACTAACTGCTTTCCCTCTATTACTTCAACATTATGGAAGTATAGAGCTGATAGGCATCGAGTAACTTTGCGCTAAATTCAACAAACAAACAAAGTTTTAGAGTAGCTCACAAGTTGGCCGTGGGTGGTGTCCACTAGCTGCTTTCCTTCTAATATGTCACAATTAGGGACGGCTGGCACGGGTAACCATTAAGTAGCTTTTAGAGAAATTTAATAAACAACAACATAATGCCGTAATTAAATCAGTTCTGGAGACTTAATCATCTTCATTTGAATATTTTTTTATAGCAGAGATAATATAGGTTTATTTTTAGTTCTGTAAGAGTCAGTTGACAAAGGGTAAATACATATGCACGCTACTGTTACTTTTCACTTGTGCAACATCTGATAAAAAAGAAAAGAAATAAACGTTAAAGCTCAGATTTGGCACAAAGCCCTGTGGTGTTTTTGTTCAATCCCTCTACAAACCTGTAATATTGGTAAGACCTCGAAGTTTTACGACTTGGAATATATGTTAGACAATGACGAATGAAGTTTTCATTTTAGTATGTCCAATTTCGTATGCTCTTAGTGTTACGAACACGTTGTTAACTAACAAGCAGCTGTAGAAATGAATTCCTAATGTTCATAGGTTTTTATGTTGTCTGCATAAAGAGGAAGGAATGTGATTACAGTTTTTTTTTTTTTATATACCACTCATTCTCAATGTGTAATCAAAAGGCAGTACCCATCTTGCTTCTAAGCTTTGTGGTTCTTGTTAAAGCACGTGCTTTAAAAATGATGTGGCAGCTGGTCCTGGCGTCCGCCAAACACGTGCTATCTGGGCGGGCCGCGAGGGCGAGTTAACTGGTAAGCTAGTTTTTATAAGATTTTCTTGCAGAACGGCAGGTGATGAGAAATCTTTTGATTGCCCCACGGAAATCGTTATAAACTTTACTCCAGTTATTTATGTATATAGCTTTAGATCGCCTTCGCTTCTTGTGTGTATATATATATGTATTCATAGCATAGTTGGAAGTAAAATATTTTATGAGATCTATTCTTACTCAGTACAGATTTTAAAATACCGCAAACCACGTGATTTGATGGTGTGTACAAAGCCAGATCATTCAAAAGAAGCAAGTGTTTGTGACTTGTGTTCTCATGTGTTCTTGAAAATTCTGAAAATTAAATTCAAAACAATACGTGACACAATAATATATAGTATTGTTTATTTGTAATTAAGCACAAAGCTACACAATGGGCTATCTGTGCTCTGACCACCACGGGTATCGAAACCCGGATTATAGCGTTGTAAGTCCGCAGTCGTACCGCCGTGCCACTGGGGGACAGTATACAGTAATTAATAATATTCAGTGAGTGATCCCAACTATACCTTACTTGAAATTTTATACTGTTGTAATTTGTTTGGTTAATGGTTAGCTAATGAAATGTATGTTATTTATTCATTATAATTTGGATATTTGTTTTCATTGTGCAGTTAACTTGTCAACTTCAAAATGTAATAAAGTTTTAGATTGTTATATGATAACTAATATTGAATTTAAAATTTTCTTCTAAATGTTATCCTGCGATTTTTCAGTGTATAAAATATCATTTTTCAAAACCTTTAATAAAACTCTTTGTCATGATTTTATTAACGATGTCATTGAAAAAAAAACGATTTTGTGGCAAAGAAATCGACTTAACATATAAAGCATTTACACATGGCAATTAAAATTCCTTTTAACGCTACGCCATCTGTTGATAGCATAATTAATTATATCATTACATGAAGATCATGTATTATTAATCAAATACATTTATTTTGTTAAAATACTGTATAGGACTTCGATAACAAATAATAATAATAGTTTTACTAGCAAATACTTTTCAAGTGTGAATAATCAACACATGTTGAGATCGCTTATGAAATCAATTTATTTTACATTGAAATACAATTTAATAAACAATCTAAAGAATTGCTAAAAATTGTCTAGCCTATTTATTATATTGTATTACTTATATATAAATACGAGTATATCAACAATAAAAACGTATTCCAAAACAGTTGTGATAGTAAAGGTGATACGATAAAACAATATTCTCAGAATTCGACTAGATTTTCTTACTGTATTCACTTTGATAATTTCTGTTTGTTCAATTTATTGAAGGAACTATTAATGCTCAATTCTACTCTCAGAATTGCCTCATTTAATCCGGCTACTACGTTTAACATTAAGAATTATTGCATCCACCTCTGTATGATAGTTATGATTCCACAGTCTAAGAGCATTGAATGAACTCCCTCCTGTTATATAAGAGATTAATCAGTTTATCTGAACCTCTCCCTATATTCACAACTTTTTTATATTGTTTTGGCAAAATACTGTTTTTCCAGACAAGTTAGAATTTAGGTCTCTGTATGTACAATAATATACAAAAAAAGAGTAAGTGTAACATTAGTACACACTGCTCTTTATTTTCTTGGGAAAACATATTGAGTGTTATGTATTTTTCGTAGTATTTTTTCTGCGTCAAGTGAACTTTTAGCGCTAACTATAATCTCATTACATTCATAGGACTCCCCCATGGGTCCAAGTCCCTTTCTGGAGCAGTAAAACCTTCTGGTGATACTCAACGACCTGGAAGTCAAAACCACCACACTACATCTCCAGTAGACTCAGCTTCGTCTCATTCTGGCAGTGTCATTGTCTCATGTGCTACATCTAGCAGTAACCCTGCTTTAAAGGCACCTTGCACATCAAGCTTTGCTGCAGCACTGAAGAAACTTGCAAAACAAGCTGTAGATCCAGTCACAAGTATGTATTGTTGTAAGCTGTATTTTCAGTGGTTTAATTTGTTTGTTTGCTAGAGAGTGCATGATGTTAATATCAAGTATGTTTATAAAAATAGTCATAGAATACCTAGAATGAATGTTCGTGAATGTTGGTAATTGACAGAAACTGCGAAATATCTAGAACAAGGATGCAGATATAACTATGAATGACAGTCAATTAGTAGAGTGATAGCTAAACTGGATAGCTAAAAGGAAGTTTATTTGTACGTTAGTCATGCGTTTGTTAGCGAGTAACTTTATTTGAAAGTTAAAATATTATTGGTGAACTTATGTCAACTGTAGACAAGTGATAGTTTTAGTAGCTTGTAACAAGTGTTATGGAAAAATTTGTTATAGTTACGTGGCATGGTATTTGCATTATTTTCATCAAATCATTTAAAAGCATGTACTCGAAGAAAGAACAACATTGCAACACTGGTGTCAGAAATGGGATTATTTTGATGAAAAAATATAACTTGGTTCAGTTTCAATATGACAACAAGATTCAGAAACGAGATTGAAGGTTTGCTAGAGATAATAAAACAATTACAAGAAGAACAGGAAAAGAAAATTAATAAGAAAGAGACAGAAAATTAGAAGAAAGACTAAGAAAAAAAGAGACAAAAAAATATATCAAAAAGGAAGAGACAAAATCAGAAGAAATTACATTTAAAGAAATATTAAGAATAGAAATAAATTTGATAGAAGACAATAACCACGAAACTATTGGGGATGCATAAAGAGATTACAACAAAAAGTTTGAAGAAATGCAGAATGACATCAAAATATGCACAGGAAGGCTGTAATGGCAAAATTTAATAAGTACAAAAAGATATATATGAAGAGTATAATAGCAAGGTCAATGAGTGACAGAATAAAACATTTGGAAAACGAATTGGCAAATGCAAAGATAAAACCAGTCACACTTGTTTTTGCATTGGCCCAAAAATTCCAACCAAAAGCATCAGTACTATAATATAGAATAGTAGAACTTATTTGGACTACACCTTTTTACCTCTACTGCTGTGTTATCTGTTATTACAGGGCATTTCTGGACTACCCCAGCCATGTCATTACAAAATTCAGTTCCAGAATTTTGCTGGCCAATTAAAGAGCATTGTCTAATTGAGAAACTAGCTGAATATGATAAAAAAGATACCATGGAAGGCATATCAGGATCCGTTTGAAATAATTTCCAAAGTAAACAGATGGAATAGTGAATAACAAGCTACTCATCTTGCTGATCACTTAAAAGGACAAGCTTTAACAACATTAAGTAACATTCCAGCTGAGAGCCATAACGACTATCAAGTACTTGTAGCTGTCTTATCCAATAGATTTGGAGTGACAAATCAGAAGGAAGTATCCAGAACAAGTTCTAGAAAATGGTACAGAGGAAAGAAGAGACCTTAGTTCAATTTATAGAAGATTCAAAAATGATTGCTAAATTATCTTAACCAAAATGTTCCACGTGCAATGATTGATTCGTTTTATGATTTTTTTTTGGTTTTTTTTTTGATACATTGATATATCTTTTCAACCTACAATTAGGAAATCTTATTTGAAGTAAATATAAACTACATGTACAAAGTTATTAAATAAAAACCTCTCAAATGTGAGGAAAATGTTTGCGCACGCCTAGCAAAAAGTCACGAGCTGTCGGTCTAACATTTTTACTACAGCTTTACCTAAGAGTAAAAGTGGACCATTTTTAGTTTTTTGTCATTCGGATTAAAGACGGCTGACTTACAGCAGTAATACTATAAGATGCATAAGGACCGGTTAGGCCAAGCAAATTAGATTAACAATACCTAGCTCATGTTTTTAATAGAATCATACGGATGGACTGCTATTGTTGATTATTCATTGCCAACTTTTGAGCACAAGTTTTCTAAATTTTATGAAATTATCCCAATTAGGGAGCGTTTAGCGTCACGTGATATTAGTTTAAGCAATTAGCAGTTAGCTAGGCCGCGTATTTTGTTTTACCCTCTATCATGCTCCAAGTTGAACAAAAAACACGGCCTGGCTAACTAATGATTGAATATTCTCTGTAAAATTCTTATCAATGCTATAAGTGTAGCTACCAGTTTGGTCGCCAATTTTGATTTCACTCAATCTTTTTTTCGGCCGCACCTTTTTTTCACACCTAAGCTGTTTGTAATTAGGTTTATTTATAACATAACATATTATTAAAGTATTCATTATTGCATCACCAAAAGTTTAGTATAAGTTTTAAGAACCTATTATGTATATACTTAAAACGTGGTATACCCTGTGCGATGGTTAGGGTGACTTTGTAGGAAGAGATAGCGGAAAAAATAATGGCAGTAGGGTTGCTTTCTATTACCCGCTTTCAACATCCAGCTCTTAATGTCCCTCCACATTGTTTCAAGTGATTAATTAACTGACGGTAACTGGCCACAGAAGTGTATTACGGGCCAAAGTTGAAAGGTCACGGGTCAAAGTAGGAAGTGGGTATAACTAAAGAAACGGCTCTTCGTATCAGCCTTATGGTGGCTGTTGGAGTAGAAACTTCAGCTGAGTTTATACAGTATTCCAATAGCGGCGGCCATTTATCTTCCTTGCATTCCTCCATAGAGAGTGCTAGTGCACTCGCTGAGGTGTTTAAGACGTTTGTATGCTGTCCTGCTGTGTATTTTTTGTTTTTGGTGTAAGGATGTGGGCGCTATCCATGAATGTAGATAACGTTAACTTACGTCATAGATAATAAATGCCCATGAACATGCTAAACTATCATTTCACAAAGTATGGTTGAGATTGGCCCAGTGACCTAGGAGTAGTTAAACAAACAGACAGACACACAGACTTTTGTGCTTTATATTTATAGATGCTCAGCCATAGTTCATCCTCTATCCAAATATTAAGAAAAAGCAAATAAGTTTTGTTGGACTGTTGATTGTAAATAATCATTCAACAAACTGAAGAAAGAATTGACCACTACTCTTTTATTAGTGTACCCAACTCTTGAAGATCCTTATGCATTACCCTGGACAGAACATTGTAAATGCTTATGCATTTTCCCAAAGACCATGTGTTAATGGAGAGTGTAAATACTGTGAAAAGAAGGAAGCATAAGGTAGTAAAGAAGACCAACTTAAAGTACACCAGAGTATAATCCAAGATATAACATTCCTCAGTTGATCAAGAATAGAGGATAAAGACCTCTTTTGGCAAAGAATTGCTCCCTAAATCCTAAAGATAAAGATGTATTGGGCACAGAGTGATTCATAATGTTTAGAAGAAGGCTTGTTATGTCAGAAATTGGAAGATATCAGTGGCCAGAAACAATAAATACAGTTGTTATTTCCACAGTCTACACACTGAAGCATTCAGTCTCCACAGTGTTCCAATGGCTAGACACTTAGGTGTTAAGAAGACAATTAAGAACACTTCTATTGGGGTGCATGCTGGAGATTTGTTAGAGAATTGGCATAAAACGTAAACAGTGCTGTGAGCAAAAAGGTTCATGGGCAACTACAAAAGTATTGTGTTGGAGTATCACTGGAGATAGTTGCTGTTGATGTGCTTGGTACTCTGCCATAAAGTAATAGTGGGAATAAATACATCATGGTTATGATGGATTATTTCACAGAATGGCCAGAAGCATATGCTGCTCCTAATCAGGAAGCAGAAACTTTAGAAAGGAAACTCGTTAATGAATTTGTTTCAAGATTTGGCATGTCTGAAGAACTTCACTCAGATCAGAGATAGAATTTTAAATTAGCCTTGTATGTGGAAATGTTTTGGATCTTTGGGATCAAAAAGACAAGAACAGTAGCCCTTCATTCATCTTCTGATTGTGTGGTAGAGAGATGCAAGTGTACATTGTTAAAACAATTATCCATTTATGTGGACGAGTATCAGAAAATGTGGGATCAAGATCTTCCACTGTTACCGATGGGTTGTTGTACAGCATATATGAAGCTACAGGCAACACACCATCACCACTGATGTTTTGGAGAGAACTTAAAGTGCCATTGGACTTTTTGTACTCTCATTTGGAGAACACTCATGTGGCCAGCAGTCTTGTTCAGAATATGCAGAGGGACTGAGGAACACCAATGAGGTCATACATGACTTTACCCAGGAAAGTCATAAATCATTTAGCAATAAAATGAAAAGTCACTATGATGTTAATGCTGATAAGATTGTATAAAAAGGATAAACTCCAAAGTTAAGCAAGTGTTGAGAATGGCCATATGATATACTGAAAAGAAACCCGAAGAACAGGTGATCCAAGCCAAAGGATATCCACTGTGATTACTTATGGAAGTATGTTGGGGAGAGAAGAGCCAACTGGGTAATTTTAGAAAAAAATCTGTTAGTGGAAATGTAACTAGCTGAAGAGTTCTGGGTTCCTGTTGAGAACCATTTCCAGAGGACCAACAACGATAGAGCCACCAGTGGATTCACTCAACCAACTGCCCAGCAAGAACTTCCCAAGTGACAGGACAGTAAGTGAAGCCCAAAGACAAAAGGCCATATGTGTGCCATGACCCAAGGAAAGGAAAACTACAATAAAAAAGGCTTGGTGAATGGACAATTTAGCTAAGTTTTATTTTTGTATTAGGATTGTTCAAAGGCTTTCACATTTCAGGAGGGGCAGTGTTGTAAACTATATTTTCAATGTTGTAATTTGTTTAATTCCTGTACTATTTAAATTTGTATCCAAACTCTGTCTTTCAGTAAGGGATCATAATCTGGATTTGGATGTTTGGTAGGAAGAAACTGATTGTAGAGTTTGAGTAGAATTTGTCTGTGTTGTCAACTTTGATTTGTTCTTAAGACTAGTTTCAGAATTGAGATGATGTCCTGAATTGATTTTATGTACGTGTTTCTTGGAAACAGCTGTTTCATCTGTCAGCTCTGTGTCCACTCCATTACCCCCTCATCAGTCAGTTACACCAAAGCATCATAGTTTGACCAGTGGCCAGTCATCTAAATCTGCCATCCCTTCAGTGCCAGTCAGCATCACTCCTGTATTAAACTATGTCAACCATTCAGTTGAGAGTAGGAACAAGGTAAATTTTGTTGTGACATTGAGGTTTAAAATGGTTATGTTACACTATAGTGGTACGTAAGTAGCTGTTAGCTCAGTTGTATACATCTATTCATTTTAAATCTAGGTCAAACAAGTGGTTTTAAAGCACTTTTGTGCAATATTCTTTATTTATAATGAAAAAAGATTTTTTTTTAAAACTTGCTATATCTCAAAAATGCCTATAATTGATTTCAACTGGTGTAAACTGAAAGTCCTTTGAATGGACAGCTACGGTTAAGCATGAACATAGATTTCTGTATTATTAGTTAATTCCATATTATGATATGAATTCAAGTAATCTCATGGACACATTTCTTTCCATCAGTAACTAAACCATGTCTGATCCTTAAAACCATTACCTGACTGTTTAAAAATATAGTAATGTTGCATACTTCTAATTGTTAGGATGCAGAGTTCTCAAGATACTCACAGGGTGGCAGAACTAGCATGAATTTGATGGAGCCAGTAAGTCTCAAAATGGATCAATCCTCCCCTAAAACAATAAAAAGTGGTCTTTATAACATTAAAAGAGAAGAAATGTATTATGAGAACAATGACACTGGCAGACGTCCTCCATCATCCCATCAAAGGTTTGGTTTAATTTAGTATTTTATAGATGAACTGTTCTTTACATGTCATTAGATCTCAAATTTGATTTAGCTGAATTGTAAATATCATAAGCTTCAAAGTCTTGATAAATGATTCAAACTCTTTCAGAAAGAATTACATGGAAGAAGAAAATACACAGAAATATCTGAGATCATTGTTTTTCATTAAATTTTTCTTAAAGCTGAAATATAAAAGCTATGTTTTAGTTGTTTTACACAAAATCAAATTATGTTACAAGTTTATTGTTTTTGTAAAGATAAATTTATATTTCAAGTTTCTGGCTGAATATCTACTTCTTTTTAATGTTATTCGATTAATTTATATCTTCTGTGACTTTTTTGCTACTAGACCTGAAGTGGGAAGAGATAGTGAAGAAAGCCATGCATCTTCCAGTGGATTTCAACTCTACAGAAATTTTGACAGGGCTCGAAACTCCATTTCATCATATGAACATGCTATGCCATATCCTTATCAACCAACCTTTTTACCCCCTCCTCCATCATTTTCACATCAAACTTACAGGTACTTTGTGCATCTGTGTATCTCAACAGGTTTTCCAGTTTTATTCCATTTTATTACTAATGCCAATATTGAGTATTTTGTGTTCAATTCTTTTCATTTGCTCTTTATATATGAGGATTAAAGAATATCATAAATTGTCCAATGTTTAGTAATCACAGAAGAGGTTTAAAATCATTTGATTAGAACACTAAGTTAAACTTCTATAATAAATATTGTTTATTCTTTCAGTAATCACTGAATTTATCACTCTTGTATAATATTGCATTTACTGTTGTTCTTGTATTATAATGAAGAGAAATTGTTATTCTAACAGTATTATGTTCTACATTGGGAATAACAGGTTAGAAGATGCAACATATGTAGATCATTATGGAATGCTCAGAAACACCACGACTCACATACCTTCTTCATCGGCAAGTGTACTCCCATTTGTTGCTAGAAGTCCTTATCCACCAGAAATTTTGGGACAGTCCATCAGAGTTGCATCTCCTAGTGGTCTCTTTACTATCCATGAAAGGTGTGTGCTTTCTTGGTAACAGATATTTTATAACTATGACAACTGTTTAAATATTTAATGCTGTTTCATATGCACAGCTATATTCTAATGTTTGAGTTTCTAAAGCTATGATAATCATTCTTGTACCTGAATTACTAAAGCATGGAAATTTTTATTCAAAACACTGAAAGATAGTTGTAACAAGTAGTATCATATTTGTTATTAATTGGTGCCAGTATGAGATGTTTAAGTTAAACAGTATTATTTGTGAAGGATTACTGAATATCACTTTTTTTTTATTGCTTCTAAAGTACAAAATAGCTCAAAAAAAGATCCTTTAGAAAAATGTATATGACCTTTGAAACTTTTAAGTACATATATTAAGAATGTGATGATCAGATATTGATTGTTGTCACGTCTCATTATTAATTAGTTACTATTTTCATTATTATTACTAGATACTAATTACTCACCAGTTAAATTCAACACTTTTGCTGCAAATCTATTGCTGTCTTCAAGGAAGTCCTGTGGTGGTAGTGGCCCAGATTTGATTCTGGGTCTTCTTGACAGGAAAACTTGAGTGTTAACCACTTGTCCAGGGTCTCTCCTGTTATAAATTGATTCAAGTAATTTATTTCAATAGTTTTAAGAGGGGTATTCTGGTTTTGCTACCTCCTATACTAGATTAATTGAACATATTACCACTTAGGAGGATGTAAAAGGCTTCTTTACTTTTAAATTTCATGTAAACCTCAAAAGTTATTATTTTGCTTAAAAGTATATATGAATGTTTAAAGTTCCCTTAAAAAAAATATTAGGTTCAAAGTCTTCATTGTTATGTATCTTCCACATTTTGTTAATTGACATGATATCAAAAAACTGAAGCATCTTTGGTAGTGGTTCTAATTAGTTCTTCTTCAACAAATCTTATCTTGTCTGAGGGTAATCTTACTTGTGAAGAGTGCAGAGTTTTTTTGTATGGTAACACTGAAAACATAGATTGTAAAACAAAATTTTAGTAATATAAATAACATTTAGAGTAACAAATCCTAAGTTTTGCTAAACAAATTTGTAATATTTTGCTTCAGGTCAGTTTCTCACTTTGAATGTTTTACTTGTAGTTGTCATCTTGTGTACAGAGGTTAAGGACATTATATAAAAAGATTTTGGAGCCTCACAATATCCAATCTTGCTTTTTCTGACAACTGTGCATCTTGACAATAGCCCTGAAGCATAGTTTCCATTGCCAAAGGCTCTGTCATAAGGCTTTCTTGTCTTAGGCTCAACACTCCTTTCTTCATACTTTCTATAGTCCATCTATTGTACAAGGATAATGGTTTCCCTGTGCCTGTTTCAACAGTTTAATTACACAATTGCATTTTCCAGTATTTATTCACATGGAATAGCATGAATACTCATTCCATTCTCCAGCTGCTTTAAGGTGTGTGGCAGTTGAACAGGTGGCATGACTGGATGCATTATCTTGGTGAACTCATACCATATTGGTCTTGTTTTAAGATGGAGATCCTTCTTGCTTATGCTGGATACTGTTGCCTGGGGCATGTTGATGACTTTTGTCACTGACCTTTCTGTTTGTGGATTTTCATATGTTTATCATGGTTGGGGAATGACTTGTTTCAGGTCTCTTTCTGGATGGGTTTGATGCCCTAATTTGATCCATATTCCTTGTTTACCAATGCCATTAATTAAAAGGGATATCTCCATCTTGGAAGTTATAAATCTCTGGTCTGAACATATCTTTATGATTTGAGTGTATGAATATTTTGTTTTGGAAAGGGCTATTACATATCTTCCTGAAAATGACAAATTTTTGGTAGCATCACACTACCTATGAAATGCCAAACAGTATCAAAATGTAGTTCTGATTCATGTCGTTCCATTGTGACTTTATATCAGTTGTGGTTGTCAAGTGACTTGCTGATTTGCACATTTAAAATCATTTTAACATAACATATTCATATCTGTATTTGTGACTGATCATAGGCCTGTAAACAGACACACTTAATTGTGGTATTTCTGGGTTTTCATTTTAAGTTTTCTTTTAAGCATCATGACATTCTTAATTTAACTATCAGTATATTTTCTTGGTATTTATTTGCCCCTTTTAGAAATTTTTAGCAATCAAAAATTTTAGCAACTTTAATAAAATTAATTTTTTTTTTAGTCATGTTGGCTGGCTCTGGTGAGAGCAAGATTTTTTTCTTATTTCAAGTTTGTATATTTTCTTGCCAGTTATTATTAGTTTATACATGATTGGTGACTCTCCAGAAGTGACTTCAAGATAATTGGAAATTTATGGATTTATTGTTTTATTGTGCAGAAATAATTTTGTAAAATAATCATTTTAAGATAAGGAATAATAATATTTTAAAAATTCTTTCTGCTCTGTTTAATAAAACATTCATATTCTGCTACATCAAATAATTTCTTTTGAAATAACACAAGAAGTAACAATGATAAAAAATTGCTCAGTTACATCTTGTCATTCACAAGACTATTTAGAAAACATAATTTATTTGTGGGACTAAATTCTTAGAAATCAATTTGAATTCATAGTTATTTGGAATATTTTTGAAGACACTCATATACAACTTCTCATGCTTGTACCTGTTAAAGAATCTATTTTTAAAGACATGGATATTCTTTTTAACCTAGGGCTAAATATGCAGAGAATCGGGGACAGGAACTCTTTAGACATTCTTCCAGAGAGCTTACCAGTCAAGTTATTCAAAGTCCATTACCTGTGACATTGTCCAGAAATTCTGAATCACCAGGTAGTATTTTTGTATTTGTATTAAGTCATCTGTTGTTTGTTAAGTCAAACATTTTTATCAAACCTGATTGTAATGTTTTAAATTTACGATAACCAAGTTTATAAGTATTTATATGATCTTTCCATACATGTACTAAAAGTTCTTTGATATAATTAATTATAGTTGGATAAACTTTCCAGTGCTGTGGTTGTCCATTGGCAACGAAAAACATAATGAAATATGTAATTAAATGAAAATATCATCTTTATTTTCCAATATAGACAAATAGTAATCCAAAATCTATAAACAGTGTGCTATTTATAGATTTTGGATGACTAATTGTTTCTGATCCAAAATTGATTTATGTATGCAAAAGATTTAATAGCAATCTACACAGTTTATAAATGCTTGTGTTCACAAGTCAGTTTTATCGTATGACACTTTTTTTATTTTGAAAGATTAATATTCAAATTTCATATAAAATTTTATAAGTTTGATGAACTAGAGCCTCCAATAAGTTCTTGAAATACTACTCATTGCAATAATTCCATCATTATATATTTGGAATTAACTTTCCTTTGACACCAATACTTGTTTGTAATACTGAATATTGTGATTTCTTAGGCCATCCTGGATCCATCACCTATGGAACCCCACGTGAACACTCCAACAAACATTCCTCTCCACCTGTTGCAGCCTCCTCTACACCCCTTAATCTTGTCAGATGCAGCAATCAAAACACTAATAAGTGGGATTCTCATCATCAGATAGTATCGCAATGTTCACAGGCCAAAAGTCCACAGGAAGAATTAGGATTTAACCACTCCATATATTTACAGCAGGTATTAGCTCATTGGCAGAATACAGTCAGAAAATAATTGTATAAATTATGGTAGTGTAGTGTAAACATGTTTAACTGAAAAGGAACAACTAGTTACTTATGAAAAAATGACTTACCTTGACATTTTGCCTTACGATTTTTTCAAGATATTAACTCTTTCCCGATCACAAAAGTAGTTTTAATACAACTAACAGCTGGTACAATTTAAAGGTCAAACAACATGTTCTTAATAATTGTCACAAATGATATCAAATTCCAACAGTATAATGGAACAGTGTATATTTTAAAACAGTTACTTAGTGAAGAAATAGGAGATAAATAAGTATAGACTTTACTCTTATGTAGAAATATCTTTGCAATATTAGGTCAATTTGTTTATCAAAACAGTTTATTTTGATTTAAATTGCCTATGCTTGATTGTAAGTCAGTTATCTTGTTAGTATTTTTTAGTTATATTATGGTGAAGGTATGGGTTTGGTAAAAAAAAAATGTTATATTTGTAGACAATTTTTAAGTATTAAAGGAGTCTTAAAGCTGCTAAAATTCGACATTTTTATAACAATTTGTTTATCAAATGCAGTTAGAATGTACAAGTCACCCATTAATCAACTTGAAGATAGTAGGAAATATTCTATGTGATATCGTATGATAAACAAAGAAATTTATTTATGTGCTTAAAAGAAAAAGTTTAGTGTTCTTATATGATATAAGTTTGTTTTTATTAGGAGTTACAGCAGCCTTTGGCAATGACAGGAAGAAGGCCAGTAATGAGTGAGCTTCAGTCTATCTTCAGAGATAAAAATTATAATAAAAATCATTCCATTTCTCAGAGAAGACAAGGTCCCATTTCCCCAACTATGGATGTAAGTTATTCACGAAGCTCATCTTTACCAAGCTCTAGCCATCCAATACATTCAGAAAGATTGATGCTAAAACCAACAACCTATTCCTCAAGACTAGAACCACTGGATAGGTTGACTCTCCTCAACCAGGAGAGGAAGAGTGTTATATCTGCTGATAATAGTCCCCATTCACAAGCTGAAATGTGTAAGACAGGGGCTGTTCCTCCAAGAGTCCTAACTCCTCATAAATCCAATTTCAGTAGCACCTTAAGTGAACCAAAATCAACATTAGGAGAGATCATTACAAACCTGACTGTAAACAAGGCTCAGACTATGTTTGAAAATCACTTGGATACCTCTGTATTGAAAACTGAGGCTATCGGCAGAGACTTAACACAACAAGTTATTCCTAATGTGCAAGTTCAAAAAGCTGGTTGTAATACTCAAGCAGCAATAACAGGCTGCACCAGTCAGTGGTCTGGACTTGTCAGTAAGCTTGATTTAGAGTGGGAGAAACTTCAGAAGGCCAGGTTGGCAGGTAAATGTGGAGACAGTGATGATGAGGTGGAATCAGAAAATGAGGAAAACTGTTTAAAAGAAATTTTGATTATTACCAAAGGACCCCCCTTATCACTTGATCTCAGTCCAAAGGTATGTCTGTTTTCCTTTATAGTTATCTGTTGTTTCTTGAAGAAATTTAAGCCAAAATGTGGTATATGTAATACATAATTCCATTAAATAACTCTGCTCACACAATAGCTTTTTAGGATCTTCCACTGCCCTCTAATGCATTTAAATAAATTTTCTTGCTTGATGCACTTGCCTTTAGTTCGAGCTGCTCATTTAGCATGTGACAACCCTCCACCAATAGGAACACTACACACTTTCCTAGATTAGCTGGCTTCCTCTGTACTGTTTTATATAACAATATAAATATAACAGCTGGTGTTCCTCTTCCACCTCTTTGTCCAGACTTGCATATCCTGGGAGTTGGTTGCATCTGGGCTTAATGTCAATGTTTTGGAGCTCTTAGCTGTATCTTTTCCTCCATCTTCTGAGGGTGAAGGTGGTTATGGTGCATTCCAACAACTCCATAGTGGTCTCATACATTACCAGACAAGGGGCTACCAAATCTACGTCCCTTTGTTTTTGTACTCTGGAGCTCCTATTCTGGGCCTGTGTGCACTGGATACAGCTCTTGTCTTGCCATATTCCCGGTACTTTAAATATTGTTGCAGATCAGTTATCACATCCACACAAGTTGGTAACAAATGAGTAATTTTCACCTTTCCATTGTCTAAAATGGCTGCAACTTTCAAACTATGGTGAACAATTAGCTTAGACTGTCAATGTAGCATTTCTGTTTTTTGTTTTTTTAATGGATTTGAGGACAGATTGGATATGAAACAACCTACAAAGATGAGAAACCCTATTACAACATGAGCAAGTCTAGATGTTAGGCTTAGATGCACTGTAGTATGGTACATTTCTAGTCCATTTAATTGGGAGGCTTATAAGTTATAAGTAAGAACAAATTTAAAGTACAGTTTTCTGGTGGTTATGCTTTCATCTGGGAACCCTGTACATAGATGTATATGCCACCCATCTGAACAACAAACTGCTGTCTTTTTGGTCTCTGGTTCCTCAACCCTTCAGGGTAGATGCCTTCAGTCAGGAATGGAGGGGCCTTCACATTTATGTCTTCCCAATTATTTGTCTCCTCAGCAAAGTAATCTCCCTCATCCACACCACTCAGTGTCGAGTTCTCTTGGTGGCTCCCTTGTGCCTGGCTCAGCCTTGATTCCTGAGGCCTTTAAAATTGTCACATTTCTCTGCTCCTCCTTCTGTCTCTTTTTCTTATCCATCAATCTTATTTGGACATCTTCCATCTTGCCATTCCGATCCTTTCCCTCCTGTTCCAGTCTTTTCATGTTCTTCGTCCTCACTGTGCTTTTCTTGTGACTGATTGGAATCTCACTGTTGTCCTTTTTGCCCTTTCCAAACCTCCCTTTTGAACCTTTGGCTTCATGTTCCTTGTATCATCTTTCCCTCTAAATCTATTTTCTTCTCCTCCTGGCTTGCCATTGTCATAGGTCTGACCTTTGTGATCGATGTTTCCTTTACCTTTTTATTGTAGTACATATATTGTGCTATACTGGACCGTTCCATCCTTCTCAAGACCTCTGCTGCCTGTGAGGGTGATTCTGCCTTTGCTCCCATCTCCATCCCTTCCATTTCCCATATTTATTCCCGGCCTGATCTGGATTGATGTCTGTGTCCTGAGCAGGCTCTGCAGTGCTATGTAGCTCATATAGCTTCCTTTCGGGGTTCCCATTTGTTTAATCCCTGGAACCTTTCTGTGGCACATGCCCTCTTCTCCATAACCCTTACAGATTGGCTTACTCTTCCCTCTCCTTGGAAGGGAGTCATCTTTATTGTGTCTCTTCTTATCAGAATCGATATATCACCATGTCTCTAGCTGCTTGTTTTATTCATCCTCTGGCGGAGATCATCCAGGCTGGAACATGGACTACTCACCATAACTTTGTTGCTTTCTACATACACTATCTGTCTGTGGCTTTCTCTGGTGGATATTGTGTACCTCCTGTGGCGATTTTACATGCTTTGGTTCAACCCTAACTTGTGTTAGCATCTTTTTCTAGTATTTTTTTCAGAGGCCTCCTTTTTTTCAATATATATATTCAGATTTCACTCAGTGGTGAGTGTTGCCTGGTCAGGTATGCTTTCCTATAAACCCACACCGAATACCTTTATGGTGATAACACACACTGTTGAGACGGGGTGTTCCACAAGATCACTAGGGGTGTGTATATATATATATATATACATATCTGTTTCTCAATATGTCGAATTCTGGTAATTACTAGGCAGACCATCACTCATTGACTGTCATGAGTAAAGCAGAAGGGGACGGCTTGCCCATCCCTGCCACTTCTTTGATTGAATGAATCAGGAGTGGTTTGTTTTTCAAAATAGGGTTTCATGGTCACCCAATGCACTTTCTCCTGTGTGACATTTCTCCAGACTCCCTAATGCCTTTTACCCCCTCCTTTCCTCGAGAGGAGTTTGGGAGTCCTTGCAACTTCCCAGTTCCTAGCCACTGTTTTGACTTACCTTAGTTTTATTTTTCTAATTCTTATGAGTTTATGAAAAATATAATTCACAAACTGATATCTGTGTTATTTCATAAGTGACATGTTGACAAATTTAAAATTTATTGATAAAATTATAGTATTCACAGAACTTGTTCCACAAAAAAATCTACTATCTAATGTGAGGGCTGGTGTAAAAGAAACCTATAGTTTTCTTTTTTAAATTTTATATGTATATTTTTCCCCACTAACTTCCCCAAAATAACACTCAGTCGAATTTAGCCTAATTCCCAGTCACACTTATGTTTTATGTATTCTGAGTTGTGTTTATTTATTGGATTAGGCCTTCAGTTGTCGGATATGATGGGCCAAAAAAAAAAGCTTTGTGACATTGGTTATTTTGTGTTTTTCACATTTTATGATTATATCTATTTAATCACTTCTAAGAAATATATGTTTTCAAATTTACACAATACTCAATATTGACTCAGAATTTTGATCTCAAGGCTACATTTTGGGAGTTCCTCAATTTAAGAGTTCTTCTCAATCTCTTTTCAAAAACAATTGGTAATAAATAATAAAACACTAAAACTAGTGTAATGAACCAAGCTTACATAAATATGGGTGTTACAACATTTTTAGTAACAAATTTGTTCTCAAGTGAATTATCAAGAGTGTGGTTTGGCTACTAAATCGAACAAAATTGTTTCTCAGGCACGGATCATCTCAGCAAAGTGTTTTATGCTAAATGCAGAACATACTTTGAAGTTCCCAGAGTGTACTAATTAATTTTCATATCTCATACATGAATTATTATGAATAATTACATTTGTTATTATTGTGAAAATGTAAATATGGACAGTACTGTTTCATTTTATAGGCACTTAATAAAATTTGGGGTGTGATTTGTTGGATAATTCAGTTTCTTCAAGTTCATTCTCTTAAGACAGATTATAGTTTCTTTTAGGCATCTAACAAACATTTTTATTAATAATTTATTCAAAATATTTATTACATTAAGTGTTGCATATAGGCAGTTATTATTTCTTTAAATCTAAAAGCAAGGTTAGTGACATTTAATTTTTGTTACTATGTCACCAACTTAATGTTAAATTATAATTTTTTAAGCTGGTACATGTATTTTATGTTTAAATTTTTCAGAAACTTGAATTTCTTGATACAGTTGGTTTGACAACTCATCAGAAAAAACAAGGTATTTATTAGTATATGAAACAGTTCTTTTTATTGGAATGCAGTCAGCTTATATAACCTTGTATTTACAGCATTGTATACTAAAATGCTGTACACTAACTAGTGTCTGAACTAACTAGTATAATGATAACCATGTTGTGTTAATCTAGTGTTTAAAAGTGATCAATGTTTGTGACACACAACCTTTTTATAGACCTACACAAATGATGTGTATTAAATACTTTCATGAAAAATAATTAAAATTACATTTCTTTAAATATTATTAATATGAAACTCTGAATGAAAATAAAGTTTATAATAAAATTCCAACCACATAGTTTGTGATTTCTACTTGTTACATTTTGTAAGTAAAGTTACTATTTTTATATACAGTTACATAAGAAGTTTTCATAACAGTTGTGAAAGATTGGTTAGTTTTTTAGAAACTTTCCATCTCACTTGATATTTCATTTATAAAACTGTAATAATTTACATACATTTATACAGATGAAAAAAAATATTTTGGAATTTCTTTGCAGAGCTAGAGTTTGCTAAATATCTTCAAGGGAGAAAAGTTTTACAAGAACGACCAGTTTTCCCTCTAGACAGCAATAACACCAGTAGAGAGTGTTCTCCATTGCCACTAACAACAAATATCACTTCTGAAGAACTATGTTTTGCTGCTGACTTTCCACATAAAGTTAAATTTTTACAGTTCCTTGCTTTGAAGTTAACAACTTTTCAGGAGAAGATAGGTAAGGAGTAACGTTTATGAAAAATGTTTTACAATGACCATGTTAAATACCATCTAACAGGTTAATGAGTTATTTTTTTATCTATAATACTTTTTTTTACCTCATGGCTCAAATTATCCAAATAATATCGAATTCATTAATTATGGTAGTCAGGTATTGTATTTGTTCATAGAATTTTGATGATGTTAATGGTATTTATTTACTTTCATTGAAAACACTTATGGAAGCAGTTTTTTTATGCTGATTTATACAAAGTTCAAATAACAATGCTAAACTGTATTTTTAGTATAAAATTTTCTTATACATTACCCTGGTAAATAACAAGAAGAAAAGATTCCAAATGAAATAACTAAAAATAAAAGAACATCATAATTGTCTATGAGCAATTGACTTGCACAAGGATGTATTAAACTGTCTAATTCTAATTGTATGGATGCTTTGATATGATTTAGGCTATCTAAAGTATTAGTAAGTAAAAATTGTATAACCACATTGGCAACATCTAAAATTGGAAAAGTGAAACAAACAGCAGTGGAACCTTATAAATAATCTAGAGTAATAACCTTGTTCACATAACCCAACTGGAAGTCCTTTCTTGTTGATCAGTTTCTTAAGCCATCTAAGCAGTGTGCTGCTGTTAATGGTAGGGCAAATAAGATTTAAGGTTGTATGTACAGGAATACTGAATACAAGTCTAATGAGGCTATACCATTGTATAAGTTGTTGGTTAGGCCACATTTGGAATATTGTGTTCAGTCTTGCTCTTTACTTCAGGAGAGACATTGAATTTTTAGAAAGGGTTCAGAGGAGGGCTACTAGGATGATACCTGGAATGGAAAGGTTGTCATACTAGGACAGGTTAATGTTTCTGAAATTATTTTATCTTGTAAAAAGAAACATTAGATGGGACCTGATTCATGTGTTTAAGATTGTTAAGAGAACTTAACATGTCAATGCATCTTTTTTTTGGGGGGTACTTAATGCTGAAAATGGTAGGACCAGGAAGCACAATCATAGACTTTGGCAGGATAGGAGTTATCTTCAGTTAAAGTAGTTTGTTTTTTCTAACGGAGTAGTAGGTGATTTTTGAAATGGGTTGTTTTCAGACATTGTGGAAACTGTAATTTTGATTGATTAGGGCTGGCTTTAAGATTTTTTTTTCAATTGTTTAGTGGATGGGAAAACTTAGATGGACCAACAGGTCCCTTGTTGTCCTTAAATGTTATGAGGCAAAAAGCAGAAAATGAAGCAAGGTTACATATTGCAATTTTTTTCTTTAAAAACAATTATTAATCTTGGTAAAATAAAAAGTTATTTGTTTATTAATATGGATATTTCAAGTTTGAATCGAAAAAATATAGTAAGAACACAAGACAATTAAGTGAAAATCATGATGGATTGCTCTTTTGAGATATGACCAATGGACAGGAAGAGAACAAGACCATTTAAAAGGTTTACATTTTTGATTCACAAATATTCTTTCTTACAAATACTTTTTTTAGTTATTTCTTTCAATGTCAGTTTTTTATTTGTAGTTTTGTGCATAACTACTGATAAAATTTTACAGTTCTCTTTAATAATTAAAGGACTAGCTTAGGATTTTGAAGCATCCTTATAGAAGAAATGTTGTAGAATTTGAAACTACTTTGATACAAGAACTAACTTAGCATTTCATACCACATTAATACAATACTAGCTTAGCCTTTGGAACCACTTGAATACAAGGACTAATTTATTTACTTGAACTACCATAATTAACATATGGATTACTTTAGCTATGTGAACCACCTTAATACATTAAAGGCTTAGTTTAGTTTAGGAACCATCTCATTTGGAACTAACATTCATATATTAGTTTGGCGAGTGAAACTTAATTTATAACAAATGAAACCCCCTTTAGTTACTAGTTATTCCTCCTGTCAGATCTATCTCTACTTATGAAAAGATCTAAAGTATTGTGTTTTCTACATACAGAGATTGAGAGAAAGTGGAAAGTAACTGAAGAAGGCAGAGTTCGTCAAAAGCAAAAATTAAAGTCTAAATGTCAAAAGAAGGCCAAAGTCCGTGACAGAAAACCAGGTAATGTGGGCCTAACTTTGATATTATTTATATGACTTGTACTAGCAAGTATAGTAGATTTATTTGGCAGTAGGGCACTGTATTAAAATACATATTAATAATTTTAATCATCAGCTCTATAATATTACCATACACATGTATAGTAGTAGCTTATATTTACTTAAATACAAAGACAATTTTAAAATTATTGTAATGGATTCTTTAATTCCAGAGTAGAATTCTAGGAAAGATATTTATCTAATGAATATATACATATATATACGCATATATGAATTGTTCATAAAGAGCTTACACTCATGTATACAATATAGCTACATATTTGTGATTACCTCAAAGGAGGTATTATATTAGACAACCATATATTCAATTATTTATTTTATATTGGCTTGAAAAGGAAAAAAACAAATGATCATGTCAGTACAAAAAGCTCAATATATATCATAAAAGTAGTGAGCAATTACAGAATTCTATGATTTCATGAGCAATCCATTGATAACACAGGCCTGCGATGGTTTTAGTTTTATCTGTTCTACAGTAATTCCTGTAGCTGAATCCAAAAATGATATCCATTTTTCTCCATCGCGTACAGATTTTTCACAAAATGTCATAACACAATACATAATAGAAAGACTACAACATGTAATTTTGAGACTAAAAGACGTGGATTTCACAAAACAAATCAGGATGAATGAGGATGCATATTTGTTTGACAGTCAATGTTCTTCCCTTTTCTTCTGTTTGTTTGTATTTTTGTTAAGAAACATAATAATAAAAAATATTTATTGTGGTAAATGAAGTAATAATTTGATCTAAGTAAGAGGTTTTGTTTCTTCCTGATTTGTAAAAAATTCTTACGTGATAGAAAAAAATGAATATTATTTTCGATATTTAAATAATTTTCAATATGCAAATCAGTGAGTCATATGACAACCATAACTGATAGAAATCTGTACAAGAACTACATTTTGACATTGTTTAGCATTCATAGGTAGTGTGATGCCACCAGAAATTGATTGCATTTGGGAAAAGTATTTAACAACCTTTTCTGACAAAAAAATTACTTGTGCACTCATATCATAAAGTTATGTTCAGATTGGGAATTTAGAATTTTAAATAAAGGAAATATATGCAGCACTAATTATTTGGGACTACTTACCTCAGTACTAAATTGAATATGCATATGTTACCATGATAAAACACTCAACTCAATTTTCTTTTAAATTAAACAGCAACGAAAAAAACAACCAATTGGTCACCATATTTACAATACTTTGTTTCCTTCATCTTCAGTTTTGGCAACAATCCTACGCAAATTGTATTAACAAGTTTAATTTTATAGTTCTTTGCATGCCTCATGTCCTGCTAACACAAATTATTTGAAAAAATTGAACTTTATTGTTTCTTATGTAAATAATAAGCCTTTTGAAAATGTATTTAACGTTACATAACCTGTATAACAGAAATTATAGATTAGTCCAGATGCAAGCCATATATTACTGGCAGATTCTGATAACTTCATTTAAAACATTTGAAAAGTAGATATACAGTACACTGGATACTGTGCATAATACATACTTACCAATGAATTAAAAAAATACTAACTGGGTGTTGCCACTTTTTAAATAAAAATGTTTGGGATGTTTGTTTGTTTGAAGTTAAGCACAAAGCTGCACAATGGGATTTCTGTGCTTTGCCCACCACAGGTATCGAAACCCGGTATCTAGTGTTGTAAGTTTGCATACATACTACTGTGCCACTGGGGGGCTCGAGATAATGTTACATGAGCAATGAACAGTATATTTTAACTTCAAATATCAGCATTTCATTGTTTTTTTCTGTATGAAATTATATGTATTTTTGTATCTTAACATATTTATTTGTTGTATTTCAGAGGGAGAAAATTTCGTTTTGTTCTAGGAAGCAATACCATAAGACTTAATTTCATGTGCAAGTAGATACAAAACTGTTGAGATGTCATCCCTCCTAGTGTTACATTACTGGTCTAGTAATATATATGTGACCTTTGGAGTGGCTTGTAAAATATCATAGGTGTAATTTTTTATCTGTACTTCAGAATGCTCAAATTTAGAAATAATGTAAATGAGGAGAAAATGCACTTTTCTTTAAAGGAAAATTTTATTATAGTTTCAATTACAACATTTATGTTGTTATATTGATAACTTAGTCATTGTGGTTGCATATTTTATGAAAAAATAAATATTTGTTTGCAATTTATGTGCACATCTTATTTTGAGATTTCAATGATGTAACTTCTGCTTATGCAATTTTCACTGTTAAATTAGAAATAACTTCATTGGAGAGGTTACCAATGAGAAGCAAAAAACGAAGATTACAGCCTAGTCCTAACCAATCAGTATTTAAACTATTAAACACAAATGTTTACTGCTGGTTTGATGTTCTTACCATATCTAAAATTATGACTACATAAAAGCTAAACATTTTACAGTTGAAGTGGTCGAAGAAATTAGGTATCAATTTATGGGAGAAAAAAGTTAGTCTTTACTGAAACTAAACAAACACAAGCCCATATAATTTGCAAGTATGCTTCCATTTTTGCTAATTACGTAGAATTAAATTATTTCGACAGTGCCTAAAAACAGAACACACATACCACTGGTTTGAAGATTTGAGAAAGATACATGGAGTTTAGTAGCAGCTGTTATTTTAAGAGGAGGGTTGTAATCTTCTTGAGCTGAAGCTTCATTTAGGATATATAACATTTTGGGAGTACGTGACATTTGATATAGTACATGGAATTTCAAAATGCTACAATGAAATATATGTAGAAGAATTTTCACAGAACTGGCTTTTATTAACCAGAGGATGAAGCGTGCCTGTAAAGAATGTAGTACTTTTAGTGAACAGATGTTCTTACCAAGCTGTTTATATACCCAATTATTAAAAGAAAACTTTCTATACAGTTAAAGTAGTTCATCTTAAGTCCACAAGAAGCTGATGTTTAAAAAAAAAGATATTAAAATGTTACAACATTCTGGTAATGATAATAATTAAAGCAAATGAAAACTATTCTAGGTCATTCAACTTAAAAAGTTTTGTATGTAGAGATTTATATTTGATTTTTACATGTCATACAGAGCAAGATGTCCACTCAGCTGTCAGTGCAATTCCTCGTTACTCCAATCCTTCTCCTGGACAAGACAGTGATTCTAAAAGCCAGAAAGTGGTCTCTGTACATAAAACATCAGGCATGAAACACGAAAAGCTAGCCAAAGATTTTGTACAGGAGTTTCACAAGTCAGTGTTAGAAACCACCCAGCAACAGTTAGGTAAGTCATTAAAACTTGAAAGTATCCTATTAGTAAACCTTTTTAAGATTTTAAGTACATCAAAAATATATTATTAGAATCCTTTTAGGCCTAGCAAACTATTCATCTTTATATGTGCCAGTTGCCTTAAAAAAAAATTTTTGACATACTTTGTAAATATGAATGTTTCATGTTAAAGCTTTCTGCAGATATTAAAATACAGTACAATGTGAAATAATTAAGTCAAGTACCTACAGTGCAATTAATTGTTTCACAATAAATTGACCCTTGCTGTGTGTGAATGAATTATTCAACTTCTTTAAAAAAAACCTAAACTCTTTATATATACAGCTGGGCAAAATCGCCAGTGGTCAGCAAAGAAAAGGACAGGGATCAGTTCACCTCCAACTCTGGACTTTCCTGAAATGATAAGTTATCGGGAAAAGGCTGAGAAGTACCATTGGCCCGGTATTGAAGTGATAATGGAAGTCTATGAAAATTACTTAAGAGGTGAAATTAAGGATTTATGTTTTATTTTATCAAACAGTATTTTTATTGGACATTTTCTTGCCTTCACTAGGAACTTTTTGAACAATCTTTATGACAGAAACTTCATAATAACGTTCACTTCGTAATATTAACTTTATACAGAATATTTAACATTTAATGGATTTCGTAAAACAATGCTGAATTGTTACAGTTCTGTAGTAGTTTTAAATAAAGATAGAATAAGCTTCTTACAAAAAAAAAGTTTTCTGTTGAGAAAATTCCAGTTACTACAAATCTTTTCAAATGCTGATGTAACTTGGAGCTTCACAGGCAGTACTTGAAATTCTGAGAAAGTAAAATGTATGACGAAAAACAATATCTTTGTGTTCAATTAAAGAGCAGTTGCAAGCTGCAAAACCTGCAGTGCTGGTTCAAACTATTGGATTTTCATATTTAATGAAGTAAGAAATTCACATGTCACACCTAACTGCTTTTAAAGCTTACAGTAACTGTTGGAATTTTAGAGCACCAAGATTAAATGGGTTGAGATAAAAATTCAAATCTTTGTTGTTTTTTAGGTTCTTATCATAATGTCTTGAAAAGGAAATTCTATGGCTAGCTAACTCAAATTAACCAAAAAGTGGTCAGTTTATAGACGGTTTAGATATTGTATCTGTCTCGTAATTTTTTTGCACTGTTGCACTGCAACGTGATTTCAAATATGTTGTCCATTAAGTTTTAACTATGTCATTTATATCAAGAATTGTTTGAGAGAGTTTGCAGTGCAAAATAATAAATTAGGTCACTCACAACAGATTTAAAATTGTTCATTGAATTCCCAGAACAAAAGCAAGAACAAGAGTTTCTGGTAGAAAGGTGCCATTATTTACAGAGGAAAAACCAAGATGCTAACAATAATGCAGAGAGGCTCCATTATCAAATGACTGTAAGTTTGTTTTTCATTTATTAGTGGTAATACTAACTTGTACCTAGAATATATAGAATTGAAACTGTCTGGTGATTATCACTACAGAAATACCCCATCTTTCAGATATTGATAAATGCTCTACATATTTTGTTCTATGTTGGTGAGAGTGAGAGTAGTTTGTCACACAATTAACACAGCTGAAGGGTATTTTTCTTTCTAGGATGACACTATGTTATTGAAAAATGTTTGTAAATCACTGAAGCATAATATAATTACATACATTTATTATACAGTAACTGCTACCTCTGTTCATTAGATAAAACAGTTATGTTAGAGATATATACATATTTTATACAAGAAATCTTTATCTTTTATCATAGGAACTTCTACAATTAAAGTATCGACTAGATGAAGAAAGACACGGCCATCAGGCTGCAATTGACTACTTAAAAAGGACTCTGCAGCTGATGAGGTAGTATCCAAATTGTGTCAAGTGTTATTTTGGACCTGCATAACGTGATTGCATTTCCAGACTAGTGTTTCAAGTAAACAGTGGGAAAAGAAGACTACCACTGTAAAAATCTTACTTTCATCTCATCATATATTTACACAATTCCATTACTTGACAGGGTAGTCTTGTTCTAGCCTTGTTTTGTGTTTGTGCTCTAGAAATTGCTGTAATTTAAAAAAAATAATTTATTTTTTCTTGATGAAATGAAGTAGCATGGTAGTGTGACACTTATTGACAAAGTTATTTATTGCTTCACCATAGCTACTGTGTTATCATTTGTGAAGGACCAACACTTCAAGGAGAGAAGGGAATAATAACTTATTCTTGTACTGGTTTTCTTTTTCATATACAATTTTGGTGCAAACTTTTTTATACAAATCTCAAAGACTTTTGCCTTTTTTTTTACTATCTTTTAATCATGTGTGGAGTGTTATTTGTGCTTAGAAATTTCTGTTGTAGTTAAATTTAAGTATTTACTATATAAAGCATTTTTGTAATAAACAAAATACAAGGGAACTTAACTAAATAATTTATTAAAAATAACTCTTCTTTCTATGTAGAACTTCCTTCTACTGGGAAAGTTTATATAATTTTGATAATGGTAACTATGTAATAATTTTATCTCTGCATTGATTTTAAGGATGAAATTATACAAGTAGAACACTCAGCTGTACCTATATTTCTAAATTTTTTGTTTAGCTTAATGGCTACCTCCTCTTTGTAGAAACTATAATTGTGTGCTGCCATTTAGTTCTGAACTAAATGCAACTATGGAATTTTGAAGTAAAGAAAAACCATTAGAAAAAAAGTGAGTTTTACATACAATTCAAAAAGTCATGTTAAATAATACAAAATTACAAAACTTCTCTGGTAAAATTGTGATAAAAAGGACTTAATAACATACCATCTAGAAAAACTAAATGTAAGTTAGACTGGTAGTTTTGTAAATCCTGTAGTTATTGAAGTGACTCAATAGTTGTATCCACTCTGGTAATTTCATCAGTTGGAGCATCTGGACTTCTTTCTAAAATTCAATTTAACATACAAAATACAATAATAAAATTTTGAGGTACCTGAAATTTTATTGTGATTATATCAGATATTAGATACATATTTGTGTATAACAAATTTTAATTGCAATGTATTTAAAAATTTTCCATTACAAGTGCCCATTTTTTGTTTGCACTGTGTAAAAACACTAACAAACTAGGTTCAATGTGTACTGAAGAGGTCAAGGAAGCAGTAAGAATGTCAATATATATCAGTAACAACCTAATAAATCTGTAGCACTGTTCTTAGCTCACTTGTGTGTGGATTTTATTAGTGTGTATATAATGTATATAATTTACTTTCTGTCAGTTTTTAAACTTGTATAGAATTGTGGGTTCAGGCTTAATATGAAGTCCACTATCATAATACAAGTTTAATAATTTTTATTAACACAATTTTTAGTACCAAATGATAGTTTTAAACCTTGATTATACTGTAAGGTATTTTAAAGGAAAAACTAAATACCAAAAATTTTCATAATATACAGATAACCAATTTAGCCCTGACAACACTGAATGTAACTATAAACTGAAAAAACAAAAAAAATCAGTATGTTCATAAATCTGTCTCCAACAAAAATTAACCACCACCTCAAAGAGTCTTAGTTTTTTACAAAACACCTTAGAACACTTGGTAGTCCCAGTGTTACTAGAAAGTGTAAATGCAAAAACAAGAGTAATTTAAAATTAATAAAATGCTATGCTATATTAACGTCTATCAAATTCAAGTTCACACATGCTCCATGCAACTCTAAATAAATGTCTTGTTTGAAAATCTCTTTTACTCAGTAGAGAGTTCACATATACGTTTACAAGTAAGAAAATAAACATGTTTGTTGTCTTTATTTTTTGTGTATTCACTGTATTGTATTGAAGAAAACGGTTATGAGGCCCGTGCTCGTCATTCTCTCAGTTATATGACCCGCTGTGAAAAAAGGTTGGTGACCCCTGTATTGAGAGATAACTGAACTTCCAAGTATTTTTTCTTAATTTTTTCTCCATCTACTGAGAGATAAATGAACTTCCAAGTATTT
>NW_013666150.1:544130-546440 GCF_000517525.1 Limulus polyphemus
TAAAAAAAAACATTATGTGCTGCCGTATAGTGACGGAAAGCGGAACTATTATGAAATATAAAAGTAATTCTCCTGAGTAGTGGTTTTCATTTTTGTTATATTCTCAGAAAAACGCGAGTAATAGGAGAAGATAATAACATTGCTCTTATATACAAATCTGGCGGGCAATTTTTTCACATCTTGCCTTTCTGTCAGGCAAAGTAATTTTCATCTTAACATTAAAAATACTTTTGAGCATCAGAAAATTTCGAACTTTCATATGCGAATTTTTTGTAATGTCGAAATAGTTAGCAAACGTTTAAAAAGAGAAAACTTTATATTTTATATATTGTCTACAGTAATTAATTTCTGTTCGGGTCCGAAAAATTTGAACGATCTTGCAACCACCATAAAAATTATGAAATAAACATAAATTATGCATCTTTCATTTTGAAATGAACACAAAGGGATTTAAATTGATAGTTATCGGACGAGCATCAGGACGTGTTTGTTGTGCAAATATAAGGTAGCGACAGTACTTACTTCTATTGTGTTTTAAGTAAAGGTTCTTAATAATACTTCAGTACAGTTTCCATATACTGAGAGATAACTGAACTTCCAAGTAGTTTTTCTTAATTTTTTTATCCATCTATTGAGAGATCACTGAACTTCCAAGTATTTTTCATTATTATTTCTTTCTCCATCTATTGAGAGATAACTGAACTTCAAAGTATTTTTCCTTATTATTTCTTTCTCCATCTATTGAGAGATAACTGAACTTCCAAGTATTTTTCTTAATTTTTTTCTCCATCTATTGAGAGATAACTGAACTTCCAAGTATTTTTCTCAATCTATTCATAATAACTGAACTTCCAAATATTTTTTCTTGATTTTTTCTCAATCTATTGAGAGATAACTGAAATTCCAAATATTTTACCTTATTATTTTTTTCTCTATCTATCGAGAGATAACTGAACTTCCAAGTATTTTCCTTATTATTTGTTTCTCAATCTATTGACAGATAACTGAACTTCCAAGTATTTTTTCTTAATTTATTCTCAATCTATTGACAGATAACTGAACTTCCAAGTATTTTTTCTCCATCTATCGAGAGATAACTGAAATTCCAAGTATTTTTTATTAATTTTTTCTTTCCACCGATTGAGAGATAACTGAAAGTATTTTTAATTAATTTTTGTTTCTCCATCTATTGAGAGATAACTGAACTTTCAAGTATTTTTTCTTAATTTGTTTTCTCCATCCATTGAGAGATAACTGAACTTCCAAAAAATTTTTCTCATTCTATTGTAAGGTAATTAAACTTCCAAGTATTTTTCTCCATCTATTGAGAGATAACTGAACTTCAAAGTATTTTTCCTTATTATTTTTTAATCCATCTATTGAGAAATAACTGAAATTCCAAGTATTTTTTGTTAATTTTTGTCTCTCCATCTATTGAGAGATAACTGAACTTCGAAGTATTCTTCCTTATTATTTTTTTATGCAGCTTTTGAGAGATAACTGAATGTCCAAGTATTTTTTTATTAATTTTTTCTCCATCTATTGAGAGATAAATGAACTTTCAAGTATTTTTCGTTATTTTTGTTTCTCTATCTATTGACAGATAACTGAATTTTCAATTATTTTTCCTTATTATTTGTTTTCTCCATCTATTGAGAGATAACTGAAATTCCAAGTATTTTTCCTTAATTTCTTTCACTATCCATTGAAAGATAACTAAACTTCCAAGTATTTTTTCTTCATCAATTGAGAGATAACTGAACTTCCAAGTATATTTCCTTATTATTTGTTTCTCCATCTATTGATAGATAACTCAACTTCCAAGTGTTTTTCTATTAATTTTTTCTCCATCTATTGAGAGATAAATGAACTTTCAAGTATTTTTCGTTATTTTGTTTCTCTATCCATTGACAGATAACTGAATTTTCAATTATGTTTCCTTATTATTTGTTTTCTCCATCTATTGAGAGATAACTGAACTTCCAAGTATTTTCTTAATTTCTTTCACCATCTATTGAAAGATAACTGAACTTCCAAGTATTTTTCCTAATTTCTTTCACCATCCATTGAAAGATAACTAAACTTCCAAGTATTTTTTCTCCATCAATTGAGAGATAACTGAACTTCCAAGTATATTTCCTTATTATTTGTTTCTCCATCTATTGATAGATAACTCAACTTTCAAGTGTTTTTCTCTTAATTTTTTCTCCATCTATTGAGAGATAATTGAAATTCCAAGTATTTTTTATTAATTTGTTTTCCATCTATTGAGAGATAACTGAACTTCCAAGTATATTTCCTTATTATTTG
>NW_013666151.1:0-17370 GCF_000517525.1 Limulus polyphemus
TATATATATATCAATTATTGCAGTTTGCCCTTCAGGCTGAGACTTTTCTACCTATCTACCATACTCTGGATGTACATTCCTGGTGGGTCGAGTGCTGGTTGGAGATGGTTCAGCTAAATAAGTCTTCATTTGTGTGCTGTCCATTATCCCTCCTCCTACCATAGACAGGATGACAAATGCCCTCTGTCACGAGGTTTTGGACTGGAGATGCACCCCAGGTTTGCGGTCCCTCATCCTATCATCTGATGGATGTTGGTTCCTGTTGTATCTGGTGTTGGATGTAGCTGGATGCAACACATTTTTCTGCTTGTGCATGGCCGGGGTATCCTCCTTCTACTGTAGACTGGCGGTACCATACCCATTGCTGGAAGGTTTTGAACTGGAGATCGTCCTGCCAGGGCTTTCCACCTTCCTGCCATCCACTGTATGTTGGTTTTCAGCTGATCTGGTGTTGGTTGTGTTGAAAATTCAGGCAAGTGGAGACAGATTTTGGTACGGAAGCTCATCTTCCCTATAAATTTCTGTTTTGAGGTGAAGAGGTAGGTAATCCTCTACATACCACAAATCTGATGTACCATTCCAGATACCACTTGGTGCTCGATGATGTTGAAGTACCACTACAGTCTGTTGTGACCTAGCCACTTGACACACAGGGGTCCCATTACTCGGTCATACATATTCTGGGATTACTTTTGTTTTTCAGCCTTTTATGTTCGCGACACAATCATAAAAGAGCAAAGAGTATACCTGGATCAGGTGTGGTGTGGTCTTCTGTTGAGGTGTGATGTTTTTTCTTATGGTTCCACACCTCCTGGTATCTCTTTGGGTGCTTCTTAACGGGGGAACATTTTTTTCACTGGCCCTCTACTAGTTCAGTGTGGGGTTTTAGCTATTTTATGAGAGGAGGTAAGACATTGTATCAGAAGTTAGCATTTTCTTACACTGAAAATATATTTTCAATAGATACTTATATCCTTTCACATTTCCCAATCAGCCTCCCCACTGCCAGTAATATATGGTGTAGGTCTTCTGACCAATCTCAAAGTGATTAATGAGTGCAAATGTAAAGGGGGCACTGGTTAAGATAGAGTTGTGTCATGCTCCTATTGGTGAAGAGCTGCTGCATGATCATTTGCATATAGATGTGCAGAAGCGGGAGGTGGAAGGCTAGTGGCAAGCATTGAAAATTTGTGCCGATAGAGGGCAATATTTATTGAGAAAAATTGATTTGTGAGAAAATGTAAGTATCTATTGGAAATATATTGTCAGTTTAGGGTTACATGAATATCTGGAATAATCAAAAATAGTAATAATATGAAACTCTACTTTTGATAAGTTGATTATCTTTATGAAATTTTGATTTAATCATAATTTGGATTATTCTGTGGCATTCTAATCGATGTAGTCAATGCTCAGAAATAAACATTTAATTACCCAACTGTATCTCTAAACCTCAAAACAAAACTATATGCACACATATATATATATTGGTATACTTTGGTGACAGATTTTCTTGTAGGCAGATTTTGTTAAACAAGACCGATGTCTGTAGGTTTACTTTCTTCTCAAGAAGTCGATAAGCCGTCTTAACGTTGTTAGAACAACGGGTAAAAGTTGTAGCTAGTGATGAGTTGGCCGACGCGTTTCGAATGCATTCTGCATCCATTATCAAGGCTGAATGTTGTGTGAATTATGATTACTGTTGGTGGATATTTATAGGTATGGGTAAGCAGGTGGTGGTATCTAGCTCGTGGGAGGTGTTAATTCGGTTATCTATAAGGTTATGTAGCGTTGTTCTTCCATAATTTTTTTTGTTACACCATATTAAAGAGTCTAGTGTTGGTTCCTAGAATAATTTGCTCTTCCACGTTTTCTTTTACGCATTTGGGAAACTGATTCTGTAAGCTCATCTTCAGCTTCTTTGTACCCAAATGTCATCTGTGCAACCAAAGTTTGAAACACTTACTAGCTCTTGAGCAAGTACAAGGCTTAGATTAACGACCTCTACACTCCAGATGTGTATATAGATATATATATATATATTTGTTTTTTTTTATTACTACCGACGTTTCGCTTTTACAGCCTCTTCAGAGTTAACGCATACAAACTGTTTGATATTGAAGTATACGTTAATTTATAAAACTGATTGTGATGTTCCATTTCTCGAGTCTGTCGCACGTGTCTCCAACGATGTATAAATTATCATTGTTGTTTCATTATTGTTCTAATATAATATATTTATATTACGTAGCTACACTAACATACGACATATATTACTAATATAAAAATAAAGAAAACCGAAATATGTTTTATGATTAACTGAAAAAACACAGACAGAAATAGAATTTGTTAAGAAACAATAGAAAGTGGAAAGGATTCGAAATTTATTAGCAGTGTTAAAAACTAATTGTAAAACTGTGTGGTAGTACTCCAGAGTAGCAAGTCTTAAATTGGAAGTAATAAGCGTAAATTGTATTGATACGATTTGTTCTGTTAATGGTGTTTTAGTCACATGTACCATCCATTGTCTCTGTTAATTTTGGATTATTTTCGTTAATGAGTATAGCTTCCATATGTATTTCCTCTCCTTAAAATCTTTGTTTTTTTTTTTGTAAAATACAAACTTGAAATGTGTTCTGTGTAGGAAATGTTCTGCTGGAGCGGTTTTGTGTTGGTCGTGTGTATATAGTGCATTGGTGTGTTCTGAGATGCGTATGTGGAAAGGTCTTCCGGTTTCTTCTATATATGCGTCTCCACATATGTTACAAATGATTTGGTAGACAACGTTTTTGATGTTTTTTGGTACATTTTGTTTGCGAGAATGAAGAGTGAACAAATAATTATTTCAGTGTTTACCTGTTTTTGTGTTACGTTGATTGTCAGTTGGCTTTACGAATCTTGTTTGTGATTGTATTGTTTAAGAAAGGAATATTCATTATTGGCGTTTTCGTGTAAGTCTTGTTTTGGGGCTGTCGCTGTTTTAATGGTTTTTTTGTGATTTGAAAACACCGTCGTTGTAGTAATCGGGGTATCCGTTTCGTAATAGAAGTGGTTCACTCATTTTGTGCTGTTTGAATGGCAATCGGTGTGGAGCAATTTTGATTTATTCTCCTTAAATCTCCTATTATGGTTCCCCTTTTGACTCGTTCTGGGTGTGTGATTTGTAATGGAGAAATATCGGTTTCTTGCTTTCTTTGTTATGCTCTGTATTTCCCTGTCTTGGATTTTTAGGGTTATGTCTAAGAACGTTAAGTATCCTTATGCGTTGGGTAGTTTTAGTGTGAACTTGACTGAGAGGTGGAAGATGTTTAGGAAACAGTAAAACTGATGTAGGGTTTCTTTTTCATGATTCCAAACACCAAATATGTAATCGATGTATCTGTGCCACATATGTTTTTCGTTTGTGTGTCAAGGGCTTTGGTTTCTAAGGTATGCATGAATATTATAATAAATGTGACTGCTGCTCTGTTACCCATTGCTACTCCTTTCTCTTGTTTGTACAAAGTGTCACCAAATTTAAAATAACAGTTATGTAGGACAAAATTGAGCATTGTTCGGATTGTGTCTAATGTGATGTTACCTGGAAAAGCATGTTGATCAAGAGAAGATGTGAAGTTAATGATACTATCTTTGCCTTCTTCTATAAGTATGTATGCGTACAAGGCGATTACGTCTAAGGAAAATAAAATGGAGTCAGCGCAAATTGTTTGTGTACAAGTGTGCATCTTTTCTAATATGTCTTTACTATTGGTTAAGTGTGATGGAACATACTTTAGACACTGTTTAAGCAGTTGATCAAGTAACCAGGATATGGTTTCTGTTGCAGAGTCATACACTATGGGTCTTAAAGGTATATTTTGTTTATGGTATTTAGGGACTCCATATAGTTCAGGTATACGGTTATGGGAGGGTTTTGATTCTGTAAGTAATTTCTCTGATAAAGCACTTTCTTCTTTAAGATGTTTAAGTATCTTTTTGGCTTCTTCTTCGACTGTTTTGGTTGAATTTTTATTTAATGTAGTATAGGTGGAAGTTTCTTGAAGGTGTTCTTTTATTTTACCTTGGTAACTATTTTTGGTTAAAACTACAAAACCTTTTCCTTTTGTCTGATTCCTTTATGATTAGGTTGTCGTTACTTCAGAGTTCTTTTATAGCTATCTTTTCTGCTGATGAGGTGTTATCTTTTTCTTGATGATTTTCATGTGTAGATATGATATTTTTAATCTGGTGCCGTAGAATCGATATTTTTTTGTTCTGTGACCGTAGATGTTTTTGGCGGTTCATACTTCTGTGAGTCAAATGGGTGATTGCTGATTGATAGACGATTCTGATTATGTTCTTGGTGACAATCAACGTAACACAAACAGGTAAACACAAAAAACTATTTGTTAACTCTTTATTCTCGCAAAGAAAATGTACTAAAAATATCAAAAAAGTCGTCTACCAAATCATTTGTAATATATGTGGAGACACGTATATAGAAGAAACCGGAAGACCTTTCCACATTCGCATCTCGGAACACATCAATGAGCTATATACACATAACCAGCACAAAACCACTCCAGCAGAACATTTCCTACACAAACACAGAAAAACAGAACCCATTTAAAGTTTGTGTTTTACAAAAAAACACAGATTTTTAAGAGAGAAAATATATGAAAGCTATACTCATTAACGACTAAAAATCCAAAAATGAACAGAGACAATGGATGGTACATGTGACCAAAACACCATTCACGGAATAAATTGTATCAATACATTTTACACTTATTACTTCCAGTTTAGACTTGCTTACTCTGGAGTACCACACAGTCTTACAATTAGTTTTTAAATTTCGAATTTTTTCCACTTACTATTGTTTCTTAGCAACTTCTATTTTCTGTCTGTGTGTTTTCAGTTAATCATAAAACATATTTCAGTTCTCTTTATTTTTATATTTTAGTTTAGTAACATATGGTAATAAATCACAAAGAGCTACGTAATACAAGTATATTAGAACAGTAATGAAACTACAATGTGTAAAATGTTGTTGTAGACACGTGCGACAGACTCGAGAGATGGAACATCACAATCAGTTTTATAAATTAACGTGTACTTCAATATCAAACAGTTTGTATGTATTAACCCTGAAGAAGCTGTAAAAGCGAAACGTCGGTAATAGTAATAAAAACAAATATATATATATATTTATATATACATCTGAAGTGTAAAGGCTTACGGGTAATGGTTTATTTTCATGTTTTCACAAATATTTTGTTTGGTTTGGATTTCGCGTAAAGCTACACGAGGGCTATCTGCGCTAGCCGTCTCTAATTTAGCAGAAAAAGACTAGAGGGAAGGCAGCTGGTCATCTCCACCCACCGCTAACTATTGGGTTACTCTTTTATCAACGAATATTGTGACTGACCGTCACATTATAACGCCCCCACAGCTGAAATGGCGAGCATGTTTGGCGGGATGGGGATTCGAACACGCGACCCTCAGATTGCGAGTCAAGCACCCAAGCCACCTGGCCATGCCGAGCCTCATATTTTATATTGTCAGGTATTTTGCGATAGCACGTAGAAACAATGCTGTAATCTTGAAAGTTCTTGTTAAAAAACAAGTAGAATTATTTGTTTTGTGATCCTTGCTGGTGGTAGTCACAATACTATAGTAAAACATCCATTGTTTGTCTTGTCAGCGGGAAGCTTTGAGGGCTTATAACGCTAAAAATTCGATACCTGCGGTGGGCACCGCAAATATAGTTCATTTTGTAGCTTTGCTCTTGGAAGCAAACAACCAAATTCCATAAATGTACATATGTATGTATATATATTTTTTTCATGTATGTAAATACACTTAGAAGAAAAAGACACAGTTCAATACGGAACAAGAAAAAACTTCAATTTTTAATCAAGCATTATATTTTGTTTTTATGTATATCAATATAGGGAAGAAAAATTACTTTTCAATAACTTGACTCGCAACGGACGTGTACATGTGTAAAACAAATACTTGTTGTGTTTTTACTTTGCATTTTCAATCTGGCACCTTTTGTGACACAATCACTGAATAACCAAGTCAGAAACTTCAACTTTTTGCCTGCATCATGAAAACTAATTTTTTGCTCAAAGCTGTCGATTTTAAAGTTGGTTTTTATGCATCAGTTTACGTGTTTGTTTAAGTTTTCTACCATAGCAGAAACGTCAGTCTCCATACATTTAAAACATGTAGATAAGTTTAGTCAACTTACTTCTAAAGCATTCTTTTTAAGACAGAAGAACACTTTTAAAAAAGAAAACACCATAATTTTATTTATTTAGTTAGTATTTACTTAAATTTCTGGAAGTTAGTAATATTATGAAAGATTTACTTATGAGAAGTAAAAATGCAAAAGGTTTAATTATCAAACACTAGGTGGTTACAAGCCAGCGTCTTATGTATTGTCCGAATCGCTGGTTGGTTTTCATGGATTTTATTATTGCTATATGACAGAACAAGTTTGATCATTAACAGTTTTATACCCGTGATCCATGTGTAATCGTTATTAATTGTTCACCAAAATTTTCAAGTGTAAGCGCTACTTAATTATTAGAAAATGATAGCACTACACTGTGTTATAAATGTCACCGCTAATATCCTAAACGTTGAAACAGAAATTAAAGAGCTTTATATTGGTACTTTTTTTTTCTTCTAAAATTAATATTGTGAAAATATATAAAACATAAAGTAGAAGAATGCAGTAATAACAAGAAGTTAATAGAATAAAAATATATGCATGCGAATTATTTAATTTCAAATTATATTCTTCATTAAGTATTACTTTAATAATAATTTCTTAGCCTCGTTCTAGTAAGAAAGACATATACTCAGACAATGAAATTCTGAATGTTTAACATTTTACAGGCTTCTGAAACACTTATTAGATCAGCTATGTTTTCTGATTGTACGACACTAAAGTTATGTATATTGAAGCACAATACACAATTAATGTTGTATAATGGCGCCAACAAATACACAATAATGCAGATTTTGAGCATCCATCGTCATACAATTGGAAACAATTAGGGAGCTACTTAAAGTATAACAGTAAGTTTCTCCAGCATCGAACAAATTAAACCGAAGATTGCTTTAACACTATCTAAAGCTCAGGTTTTGTATATATATACACGTGGTGATGTTTTCTCAATTTCTTGGCGGAATGTTTATGTATTGTAAAACACGTAAGTCGTTTCCTCACTTGTACTTTATAAAAATTTTTATTGTTAACTCTTCTAGATAACAGTACCATCGTATGAAGCGTTTGATAACAGGTAGGGATTTAAACATTGATTTTGTGAATTGAAACCATTAATTTCAAACACTCTCCATTGAAATAAGATGCATGCTGGGAGCCTCGCGTGGTGGTTGAGGGCGGTGCTCAAAAGCAGGAACGTTATCACCTCTTCGTTTCCGTTTCCGATGGCAGGCGGCACATAAAGCTAACATGGAGAACACCGCAGCTCCAACACTTAACCCTACAACAAGGTATATGTCCATTGAAACTTCCTTGGTACCTGGTAATCAGAAATATAATTGATGCTTGATTGTCTGAACCTTTAACTTTTTAAAGATAATATCTGAAGCAACAGAGAAAACAGACTAGCATGTTTAGCATAAAAAATTAAATATAACTAATAGGCATCTTAAACAATATTGTTCATTAAGGATGCACAAGATCGGTATAAGTGTGAAACAACAAAAAATTAAAAAAGTCTGGTTTTTACAAAACCTTGCAAGAATGGGAATAATTGTTAGTAATCATTAACGATATATCTCTAGCTTTGTCATGTCGAAATGTTGTTTTATAATAAAAAAAACTGTTAATGATATCTCTTGTATTATATCCACATGTTATCATGTCATTATAGTAAATAATTTTTTGCTTCATAAATAGCATCACAACATAATTGTATGTCAATTATTTGATTGAGTAAGCTTTAAACCTAAATACACGCTTTCATAAAGTTACATATATTCTTTCATGTTTGCTCTAAAGGAACAACACTTTTCCTTCAGTTAAGTTAAATTCATTGCAGTGAATAGCCAGTAAAATCCCAACATACTCTAAAGCTTATACAGGTTTAATTATGACTAAAACTGAAATAATGATTTAGAATTAAACAGTGAAAAAAAAAACTGTGTGGCTCACAGAACATTAAGAGCGTTTTGCTGCAACAGGGAATTGAAATTCAAATGAGGAAGAAATGGCGTCCAAAAAAATCTATTCAGATTTAAGCGTAGAGTTATTCAAAAATGTCAACATCCAATCTTTTCACAACATCCACAAAAATAAATGCATAAATCTAGGACACACATTAAGTTAGCAACAATAAAGCTATTTTCAAAGATGCTTCAAGAAACTAGTTACGTAGATAAAAATACGTATATTTTACGTGTGAAGATGGTCAAGTAATTAAACTTTATGAAGGATCACAAATACTGAAAGAACGAATTAGATGATGTGTAATGGATTGACGAAACAAAGATTAAGTCTTTTAAAACATTTGCTAAGGTTTTGTGACGTATAAGCAAAGCAGATGCGTAAGTAAAACACAGAAACATGCTGGTGTGTCTTTAATGGTAAGTAAAACATAGAAACATACTGGTGGGTCTTTAATGGTATGAGGATGTTTTCCTGCTGCAGGAATAAGATATGAGAGATATTGAAAGTTGGGGTATCACGAACAAGGATAAGTTTCACACTGGCATCCTGGTTTGTCACGTAATACCCAATGATTGCTGAATAAGAGGTATATAGAAGAGAACGATAGAGCCGAAGGTATTATAAAAGTTATGAAATGACCACTTCAAAATTCTTATGATAATCCAACTTAAAGTTTGTAATACCAATTAAAAATTAATGTTGCAAAAGGGAAGCAAACTCTGGGAGATCATACAGTAATAAAAATCGCAGAAATAAGAATTAAGATTCTTAAAGATCTTGTAGCATCCACACCGAGAAGGTGTCATATCGTTAAAACTAGAAGAGAGCGTATCAAATATTGGTTATTTAATATATATTTTGTTCCAAACTGAACTTCTTATGTTTAGCATGGTGAAATTTATCGTTAATATAACACGTAAATCAACCTTTCGTGAAAACTAGCGTTGTTATCTTGAGATCAGACTTTTACCCAGTATTATGAGTAGCACATTACAGAAAAAAAAAAGATAATGGCCTATGATCAGTATAATTTGTGATATCGAAATCTTTCCAGTAATATTCGATATCAGAAAATTATTCTTATAACTTACAAAAAAAATAAGACTAACAAACTAACACAATACAGAACATTCAATTCACACTATCACTGACAAATAGCTACTCAGTGCGAAACTTCCTTACAATTATTTTCATCTGTGTCGTCATCAAAGCCACAGTTGGATATTTGATTACATCTGAGAGTTGACGAAATACAAAACCTACTGCGTTCACACAGCAAGTCTTTACACGTGGTCGCAGCTGAAAATAATAAACACTTGGAATCAAGAGACAGACAATTGCATAAGGAATAACAAACCACAGAATCGAAGAAACAGGTAACTAATTAAGTACAGCAATAGATAAGTCAAAGAAAACAGCTAGAAAGAGAGAGAGAGAGATTAATGAAAAAAAATTTTACTTGTTGATATGCTTATTTATATAATTCTTTACAAACAATTACCTTCCTTCACCTCTGTCCAAATGGCTCTAAACCCCCCAGAACCGACCGCTTTGTCCGCCGTGACAAACCTAGAAATATGAGTAACACAATCTTTTATATAAGCTGTCTATTCTTATATTGTAGGTTAAATTTTTCTGCGATTATGGCTTTAGACAGTCAAGTGAATGAAACATTTTTTTTTCCAAATGAATTCATTGAACTTCATACAGATACTAAGGTTAATCGCATTTTATAAGAACAAGTCCTCTGGTGGATCAGCGGCAAGTTTTAGGAATTGCAATGCTAAAGTCTGGGGTTCGAGTACCGCGGTGGGCAAAGTGCAGACAATCCTCTGTGTAGTTTTACGCTAAAAAACAAACAAACTACAAGAAAACTATGTTCCAGTTCCCGTACACCCTTGGAACTACTTCAGCCATCGTCGGTTACTTTCAGTCTAATAGCCATCATTACGTACTATTGTTTCATACCGTAATTACCATGGTAACAAGCCTCTTAGAAGAACGACGGGGTCAATCTTAATCTACACGTCTTGAAAAACTTTCCACAGACTCTCCACTATACATGGACGTGGCTTCCAATACTACGTTAAATTAAGCCAGTCAAAAGCACAAAAGTCCATTAAAACTGCATCAGGGAATTTGACAGGAATGTGATCGGATGGGATTGTTATATCGTTTGTTCTTGCAATATTTCTTTTCAAAAAGGCCGTTGATTTCGAGGTATGGCTGGTAGCTTCTGAACTTTCTCATTGTGAGCGTTTGTCAGTTTCAGATCTTTCTTTAACATTTGTCTATGTTAACAGCACTGGAAATATGCTCAGTATTATAACAATGGCGTTTTGAGCGAGAGAGTTCTCTTTCGTAACCATAGCTTTCACTTTGCCAGTGAGAGCATTGTTCCAAATTGGCTAGTGGTATGGTAAGCTGAAGCCAGATTAGCAAGAATAAAAGTGCTTTATTATATATAAATAAAACAATAAATTCACACACACACAACAATGGTAAATCGAATTAAAATTAATTCAGTAATAACGGCTATTTGGAAATGTTAGCTTTTAATTGGATGTATGACGTAACTTGTAATTAACCTGTTTTGCAGTCTATTGTATTATGTTATATAGATTGAAGAATTGATGTATTACTGTAACATGTAACTATGATATTGTAGTTTCATCTTTGCTTACTGTAATATGAAATACTCTGTCAGGGTATTCTCAGTTATTTTTTATGTTTTGGGGCGTGAAGGATCTTAGTTCCTATTGTAGTATGAATGAAGTAGTAACCATGACATGTAACTTTTTAAGAGCTTAGGGTTTTATTCAGTAATGTGTCCCTGTAAACTAGTGGCGTATATCAAGTTTTGTCGCCGTATGTTTCAGTGGGTCAAGTGTAAGTTTACATACAACGCTAAAATCCGGTGTTTGATTCCTCGTAGTGAACAGAGCCCACGGTGTAAAGTTTAGCTAAAAAATCAGAATAAACAGAAAATAATATATCCGTAACGTGGAATGTGGCCATTGTGACTTCGCATCGTTCATTTTATTGACAGTAGATAGGGGTAGTTAGAAACTATAGATATACCGCTGTGCCACTGGGGGGCATTATTAATGAAAATAGCAAAATGGTAACATCTTTCTTATTTTACTTTCAGTAGACATTTGTCATTATATATTTTACCAACGTATGTCATTAATAGATTTAGATATTGCTACTCCTTAGGTTGGGGTTTCTTGTTATTGATTTGTTATCCAAAATGTTTCTTAAACTTACATTTTCCATCCTAGATTAACCTTAATTTAAGTTAATCTTTATTCAGGTTCAGCTTACCACAAGTTAACACTGTTTGAATAATTAGTTTTAGTTTGGATATTATTTTTAGTTATTTTGTGTCGTGAAAATGTGAGGTTACGGAAGTAGAATTGAAAATCAATTAATTCTGTTCAGTAATTTGCCTCCTCCTCTCCATATTTTCTCATATGACATTCCATTTATCCAAATCTTCGAACCTTTCGATATGCGGGGGTGGTTTACCTGTGTGTGTGTGTGTTCATTCTTCTAAACCAGAAATACTACAAACAAAAATAAATACAGTGCCATTTTGTTGCTGTCTGAGCTTGCAATCATAAAACTTTCAATTGGGACATTATATTTAGCATCTACCCAATCTACTCCAAATGAAAAAGATAAAAAAACGCTGATATTATATAAGTAAGTTAGGTTTACAAAGAAAACTCGGATATTCTCAATTGCATAAGTATTCAACCTCTTTGCTACGGTAACCCTATATCAGTTCAGGTGCAAAAGAATAGTTTGAAAGGGCACAAAATTAGTGTAATGGTCTCTGTCTGTGTGTATTCAAAGTGGTCTAACTTGACTTCAGAGTAAACGCATCTGTTCAAGCCCCAACTCACATAATGATAAGACAAACCCACCATGAAGACCAAGGAGCTTTCCAAACAAGTCAAGGATAAAGTGGCAGAGAAGTACAGATCAGGAGAAGGTTACAAGAAAATTTCAAAGTCGCTGATTATCCCTTTGAGTACGGTGAAGTCCATCGTTAAGAAGTGGAATGTGCTTCATACCACCCAGTCACTACCCAGATCAGGCCGCCCTTCAACTAAGCAGCCGGGCAAGCAGGAAACTGGTTAGAGATGCCACCGTGAAGCCAATAATGACTTTGAAAGATTTGCAAAGTTCCATGTCTGAGATGGGAGACAGTGTTCATACATCGACAATATTCTGGATATTTTGGATATTATTTTGTATTACTGAAAAAGAATCATCTTAAAACTCGTATGGAGTTTTCGACAAAGTATGTGAATGATACTGCAGACATGTGGCAGAAAGTTTTGTGGTTAGACGAGAAAAAAATTGAGCTTTTTGAGTCTAAATTCAAAACGTTACGTCTAGCGCAAGCCCAAACACAGCACATAACCCAGTTAACACCATCCCAACTGCCAAGCATGACGGTGGCAGCATCATATTATGAGGATGATTCTCATCAGCAGGAACTGGTAAGCTTGTCATGATTGAGGGGAAGATGAATGGTGCAAAGTACAGGTGATTCCTAGAGAAAAATCTGCTCGAGTCAGCCGAGAATCTAAAACTGGGTCAAAATTCACATTTCAGCAGGACAACGACCCGAAGCACAAGGCCAAAGCCACACTGGAGTGGTTTCAAAAGAAGAAAGTGACTTGAAGATTTCAGTCCATCAACAATCCCCAACGAACTTGTCAGAATTGGAGCAATTCTGCCAGGAAGGATGGGCAAAAATTACAACATCCCACTGTTCAAAGCTATTAAAAAAAACAACTCACAGCAGTAATTACTGCCAAAGGTGCTTCCACCAAGTACTGACTTAGGGGTTGAATACTTATGCAATAAGCAAATTTGAATTTATATATTTTCTTTGTAGGTTTTGCTGACATTCAACCTCCTTCACACATAACAGTGTTGAGTTGGATCATAACAGTTTTGAATAAAAACAAGTTCATTTAAAAAAAAAAGTTTACATTATTTGTATTTCATCAAAATGTAACAATATTTGCGAGGGGTGAATACGTTTGCAAGGTACTGTAGGTGTTCATTAGGCTCAAATCCCCGGCCCACCAAACATGCTCATCCTTTCAGCCTTGTGTGTGTGTGTGTGTGGTGGGGGTGGGGGGGTTATAATGTGACGGGCAATCCCATTTTTCATTGGTAAAAGAGTAACCCAAGAGTTGGAGGTGGGTGGCGTTGATTGGCTGCCTTCCCTCTGGTCTATCACTGCTAAAGTAGAGACGACAAGCGCAGGTAGTTTTGCACGAAATTCAAAATAAACTAAACGAGTTATGTCGCTTGTAACCGTGGCGCCATGACTCTATTAATATATATATAAATCGTTCATATAAATTGCGATTAACCTTCTAAAATACTTTTCCTAAGGATTTTGTTTTCTAGCTGCACAATTATATTTTAACATCATAATATTTTAATACATGACGCGTTATTGCTCCTCATACACACAGGTATAGTAACAAATGATCCAAAAAATGAAGAATATTCTAGCAAATACACTTATTTATCAACTCTTGAATGGAATTTTATAATCATGTGCACAATTTGTGATCAAGTGCACACTAGGAAAACCCCTGCACTTTATCGTGTGTTGTTTTAGATATTTTTAAATAAAACATCTGTACTGACCGAAGTAAACGGAGTACGTTAACCAAAAATCATCAAGGTTCCTTAACTGGTTTGAAAGTTTCTGTAACTGATAACCTGAAACATTATTGCTAAACAAATTTAACCTATAAGCAGTCAATTCATAGAAATATTTGAGGTCGACTGGTAAATTGTTTTTCTATAATGTGTGCAATAAACGTAGTAACAGATTGTGATAAGATTAACGTTAAATATGCTGATTTTTTTCACATTTCCTATTAATTTGTCCATTATGGATTTCAACACACACCTCCAAGTTGAAATCTGTAACAGAAAAATTAATAAGAAATGTTAAAAAACACAACAAAATCTGCATTTTTTAAAATTATATTTTAGGCCTCTCGGTTCCAGTACTTCGCAAACTTTAGGTGTTCAAGCTGTAACTTTAAAATTCTTGTTACTTATATAAATATCGTTTGAGATAAATTTTGTATCCTTGGTCCAATAATTTATGGAGATCCAAATATGGATCTGAAATGCTATTTTTACACACCTCTTATTTGGAATCTGTAATAAGCAAGGTAAGAAGAATGTAAAGAAAAGGTACAGTCTGACGTAGTGTTTGTCAGAAATATAAAGCTTGTTGGATTCTAATACTTCGCCAGCTTTCGGCGTTCAAACCATAAAAGTAAAAAACTTTTGAAACAAACAAATACAAAAATATTTTGCAGTTAGTCTGCCATCTTTAAGATAGGATTTATATATATATATATACACATATAGGATAGGATGCTACTGTTTTCTCCAGCATTCATAGCTTAATAGCTACATACTCTCGTTAAATTTCTGCAATATTTTCTGAACTTTTAACAACGCTTTGCTGGAGTTTACTGTGCAGTAACAGATTAAGAGAAACTTTGAAGTGAATAAAGAGAGAGTGTCTGTTTTGAAATATTTGATAATTTTAATATCTTCTTGAGCCGTTGAGAACACTTACTGGAGTTTTAACTCACTTGAGGACGAGAGTATTTGATGGGTCTGGTTTGTCATTCTTTCACCACAAAGTTCCATCGGCGGTAGGCTTAGGTTACTCCACACTCTCACCACAGCTCCTGGACAACCTCTCTCTGTAGAGAAGGACCTTCATTGTTAAGTTTCTGATTATGGACGCTGGATTTGAGGATTACTGATACTTAGTGAATGGTCGAATAGCAAACGTCATCAATGTTTAATTTTTTTTTAAGGTGGTGAAAAAGAAAATAGATGAAATTTTATTTTACGTTTTAAACAGTTAAAATCTCCAGTATAGAAGGGAAGCAAATCAACGTTTTTTACTTTTTTAATACTTACGAATGAAGATGTATTAATACCTCTTAGTACGAAGAAAAAAAAAGCAGTTAAACATTTTTATTTTGGGGGAATGAAGACATGTTGAGACATGCAGGAGTGAGATAGGAGTAATTGGATGTACAGGGCGGCCCCAAATAATCTTTCCTATTCTAACATTTAATAATTAAAGAATTAAAAAAATACAACCATGCAGTTTTCAACATCTTGTAGCCAAACTCAAACAGCTTTTATTGATATGTCAGTAGAATTCTAAGTGCGCGCCATTAGTGGCTCTCAGCATGTCTAACCGATATTCGATTTCATTCCATGTTCGCTGCAACATGTCCACAGTGATGATGGCATCCGTTATCCTGGTTTTAACTCCGTGATGTTTGCTATAGGTGTGCGATACATAATGTCTTTAGCCCTATAAATCCAGGCGCAGTCTTTAAATTCCTTTATGCACACGTCACAAAGTGTTACTGAGTTACATTCAAAATTTAATCAAATCACTTTACTATCAATTTATTTTAGTGAAATTTATATTATGTACGTTATAGTTCAAAATTTTATATTATTCTAGTTTTTATTCCTTCATTTCAAAAGAAGCATCGAAAGCAATAATGAAAACTTCTCGTTTTGTTGTCACGTGATGCACGAGCTATAAACGATTTCGAACTTTCAAAAAGCAAAAGTAAAGTCACACAACTGTAGTCCGGTACACTGATGTCTAAACAGTAACATGTGTTTATTTGTCCTGTTGACAGTGTCATTCAAAGTTTTTTGACTGAATGCAGCAGAAACAAGTAATAAATTTTGTCAATCTCCGACGTGTGCTTTGTGTAGTAGCCATATAGCTTGTACACGTGTTTATAGTCGTTAGAAAGAGCTCATTTTACGCTCATTCTTCTTCTTTGCCGATTTTTGGATCTTTTGGTATACCTGGGAGGGTCACGTTCACCCTCGACCTCTTCCTCCCCTGCATTTGCTAATTTGTTACTAACAAATAAATTTTGTCAACCACTGACTGGTGCCACGCCCACCTTCAGTAGATTTGTTTGAACTTTATAGCCTACATGTAGGTTACATACACGTGTATAAAGTCATTAGAAAGAGAGAGCTCATTTTACACTGTGAGTTCTGGATTGGTGGTTGTGTGAGACATGGGAGAGTCAAACCTCTTCCTTCCTCCATGACTATTATTAATAAATTATCAAATGCTATAGTTTTTATTCACGAAATCAGATTTATATGCGATGTAACACACTGAGTAAAAACACTGATTCTTCTTCCCTCTTTAGGGTCATGTCCTGGAATAGTATACCAATAGAATTTAGTGCTATTCTGCTCCTTCTCTTTATTTGATCACATATGCTCACGAACACTTCATACTAAAGTACAATTCTGTAGCAAAATGTCACTTTGTTCACTTCGCATAAGAACCAACGCGTATTTGGCATAAAATACCCTTTTAAATACACTTGTGGCATTTAAATCTAGCATTTTACACACACTCTCTCTCTCTCTCCGGATCGGGATTTAGGTCTTTTGTGACCTAGGAGGGTCAGGTTCGTGGGGACCTCTTCCTCCTTTCCGGACTGTGATTTATCGTCTGTGAATGTTGATACTACATGAGGGTCGGAGTAAACCACACTTGCTCCGACCTCTTTCAGGGCAATGTCCATGTATATATCCACAGTTACATTCTGTGTTTTGCATAATGCAAGTAACACATTTCACTAGTTAGAGACTAATCGAATACATTTCACATATAATACCCTCTTAAATGTATTGTTCTTAGGCTCTAACTAGTGTGGAATTTAAATGTCTAACAGTAGGTGACCTGATTACATCCTTATTTTTAAAATAAATGTTTACAAGTGAGAGGTACTTAGGTCTACTTCCATCATGTATGTAATAATGATCAAGTTCAAAAAAGCAGGTCATTCTTTTGCCAATTTTTCTCAAAGTAATTTAGAGTATTATGCATGAGTCTATCGGCTATTGTTTGTATATTTGCATATCTGTGCATAAATTTGATAAGGTACTGCGGGGGACTTTGTATGCTGTGGTGATTATTGTGTTTTGTATAGTTTGTAGTTTATTTATGTGTTTTGGAACTATATTTATCCATGCCGGGCTGGCATAATCTATTATGGGACGTATGTAAGTTTGTATATTTTAATAATGTTATCAAGTGATGTTCCCTG